>NC_045956.1:170730344-171030344 GCF_010909765.2 Amblyraja radiata
TGTACATTTCCTCTACTTTTCCTTTCTACTCCCCCCCCCCCCCCCCCCCCCCCCTCCTCCTTCTGCCTCAGTAACTCTGCCTTTGTAACCCTGCCCGGCATGCTTGCACCTCTGGCCACCACCTCTCACTCACTGCAGCACCCCCCTGGGAAAAGGAACAGAGGGATCTCGACCCGAAACGTCACCTACTTATTTTCTCCAGAGATGCTGCCTGTCCTGCTGAGTTACTCCAGCATTTTATGTCTATCTTCTGTGTAAACCGGCATCTGCAGTTCCGTCTTATACATCTTGTTTGGACCTCGTTATCTATTCCAGCCCTGTTCTCCTCAGCTCTCCGGTGTTTTATCGCCCGAATCGAGAATGTAGCAGAGAGAGAGAGAGAGAGAGAGAGAGAGAGAAAGAAAGAAAGTGTGTGTGTGTGTGTGTGTGAGAGAGAGAGAGAGAGAGAGAGGGCAGGAAGGAACCACAGATGCTGGTTTACACCGTAGACACCAAACGCTGGATAGGATTAACTCAGCGGGACAGGCAGGCAGCATCTCTGGAGAGAAGGACAGAGTGTGTTGCGCGTCCCTGTGTGTTGTGTGTGTCGTGTGTTCCTGAAGGCATTATCTGCACGGCGCGTTACAAGGATGACTGATCCCAGTGGATCCGGTGGAATTAACGGCGTGTGAGTTTGTATTCAATGTTACGAAGCATTTTAACGCTCATCGCCGCGCTGTGCCAAACACCAGGCATTGGGCCAAAGTGTGCGCGCTACTCTGAAAACACGATCCAAGTCTGAATTGATATAACCCGGGAGCGAGGAATACAACACATTTCATCGATTACCGTAGGGACGAGAAAGGTTCGCCTGTTCGTTTCATTACAGCGAGCGCGGTGGTTGGATCGATTTTAATCAACAGGTTCCCGGCAATGCAGTGAGGAATGATCTCGCTGTACAGCCTCACCGTGACCCCAAAATGTACCACGGACCGTGTTTCATTCTCCGAGACTGGTTGGGAGACAGCACGAGGTCAGGCGGTGATTGAGGCCGCTAAGACTTAATGAACAGTGCACTTACTCATTCAGATCAAGTCCAGCGATCCTGGACACTGGTTCGTGCAAAGTACATAAAACAAAGTTGTACTTTCCTCTGGTAGAAGCACGATGCTGGAGTAACTCAGCGGGACAGGCAGCATCTCTGGGGGAAAGAAAGAGGTGACGTTTGGGATCGAATCCCTTCTTCAGACTGAGAGACACAGATATCTTAACGTTTCTCCCTCCCCTCACTCTCAAACTGAAGAAGGGTCTGGACTCGAAACGTCGCCTATCCATTTTCTCCAGAGTTGCTGCTTGACCCGCTGAGTTACTCCAGCATGTGTAAGAAGGAACTGCAGATGCAGGTTTAAACCGAATATAGACACAAAATGCTGGAGTAACTCGGCGGGACAGGCAGCATCTCTGGAGAGAAGGAATGGGTGACGTTTCGGGTCGAGGCCCTTCTTCAGACCCAGTTACTCCAGCATTTTGTGTATATCTTCTGAGTAAACCAGCATCTGCAGTTCCTTCTTACTTACTAAGAATGTACTACCTCATGCCTCCTACCTACCAGGAAGACTATGGTGTCTTTCAAAATAAAGGCTCCCCACCTTCTCCACCCCCCCCCCCCCCCCCCCCCCCCCCCCCCCCCCCCACCCCCCCCCCCCCCCCCCATCAGTAGCTCGTACTTTGGCCGCAATATACAATGTTACCAATTTAACACCAACTGAACATGACCAGGGAATCAATCAATCAATCAGTGTTGGCATTTCTGAATTTTCTTGCTCTGTGAGCTGATAACTCGCTTGCTGATAAACCCCCCTTGCATCATCTGTCAGTTATCAGTGACACAGATGGAAAGCAGGTTAATTTTGGGAGCAGGCCATTCGGAGTGCTGGGCATGTATATCTCCGAAGATCTCTCCTGGTCACGGAACACTGATGCAATTATAAAGAAAGCACATCAGCGCCTCTACTTCCTGAGAAGATTATGGAGAGTCGGTATGTCAAGGAGGACTCTCTCGAATGTCTACAGGTGCACAGTAGAAAGCATGCTGACTGGCTTGGTTCGGCAACTGAGCGGAAAAGACTACAAAAGTTGTAAACACCACCCAGTCCATCATCGGCTCTGACCTCCCAACCATCGCGGGGATCTATCACAGTCGCTGCCTCAAAAGGCTGCCAGCATCATCAAAGACCCACACCATCCTGGCCACACACTCATCTCTCCGCTGCCTTCAGGTAGAAGGTACAGGAGCCCGAAAGCTGCGACATCCAGGCTCAGGAACAGCTCCTTCCCCACAGTCATCAGACTATTAAACACAACTTCAAACAAACTCTGAACTTTAATAGCCTATTGCACTTTATCTGCTTATTTATGTGTGTATATATATATTCAATGGTATATGGGCACACTGATCTGTTCTGTATTTATTATGCATACAATATTCTTTTGTGCTGAAACAAAGCAAGAATTTAATTGTCCTATCTGGGACACATGGCAATAAAACTCTCTTGAATCTTGAATCTCTTGAATCTCTTAACCTTTTTGTGTTACTTGTTCCCTGTACTTGTACCATTTTCCTGCACTGACCCGATCTCCATTAATTTCTTTAACATCTATCTATCTCCATCTTGCATGCACACAGCTTACTTGTGCAGGAAATTCACTATCCTAGGCACAAGGATACGTCTTCTCACCTCTGGCTGACCCTTTACTTTAGAGACCGTGGCTCTGGACACTCTTGCCAGTGGAAACATCATCCTTGCATCTACCAATCCACCATGTTGTGATCTGAGAAAAAAGATACCAAGTGCTGGAGTAACTTAGCGCATCAGGAAGCTTCTCTGGAGAACATGGATTGGCGACATTTCGGGTCAAGACTCTTTTTCAGGCTGAGGAAGGTGTAACTGGATCTATTACAAATAACACCTTAATCCAAATAATTTAGCAATGTTACAAAATTTTGAGATTTTAAAAATCAAGTCTGTAATTTATCCCATCAGATAAAGCATAAAAATAAGTTTAATTTGACACCTAATTCACTTTCATATCTTCAGTATTAAAAATGTTATGGCCATTTTCATACTCGGAAATTAGCATCTTGCTTTTTCATTGCCTTAAGGGGGAGATGCAATGAGACCTGGGTGTCATGGTACACCAGTCATTGAAAGTAGGCATGCAGGTGCAGCAGGCAGTGAAGAAAGCGAATGGTATGTTAGCTTTCATAGCAAAAGGATTTGAGTATAGGAGCAGGGAGGTTCTACTGCAGTTGTACAGGGTCTTGGTGAGACCACACCTGGAGTATTGTGTACAGTTTTGATCTCCTAATCTGAGGAAAAACATTCTTCCCATGGAGGCAGTACAGAGAAGGTTCACCAGACTGATTCCTGGGATGTCAGGACTTTCATATGAAAAAAGACTGGATAGACTCGGTTTGTACTCGCTAGAATTTAGAAGATTGAGGGGGGATCTTATAGAAACTTACAACATTCTTAAGGGGCTGGACAGGCTAGATGCAGGAAGATTGTTCCCGATGTTGGGGAAGTCCAGAACAAGGGGTCACAGTTTAAGGATAAGGGGGAAATCTTTTAGGACCGAGATGAGGAAAAAAATTTTCACACAGAGAGTGGTGAATCTCTGGAATTCTCTGTCACAGAAGGCAGTTGAGGCCAGTTCATTGGCTATATTTAAGAGGGAGTTAGATGTGGCCCTTGTGGCTAAAGGGATCAGGGGGTATGGAGAGAAGGCAGGTACAGGATACTGAGTTGGATGATCAGCCATGATTATATTGAATGGCGGTGCAGACTCGAAGGGCCGAATGGTCTACTTCTGCACCTATTTTCTATGTTTCTATGTTTCTATGTTAACACAAAAGCTGTAATCGAGAACAGTCAAAAGCCCATAACTTTCTTAAAAATTAAGAGTGAAATAAATTTTCAGTTATTATAGATTGAAGCATTCTGAAACAAATATGAAACAATCTTACTTAGATGACTTGAAATTAAAGCATATAATTAGTTAGTTACCTAATTGTAGCTAATTACAAAATTCAAATACTAGATCTAAACATCTATCCATTTCTTAAGAATAGATTAACATTTTTAAATAGCCTAAGTGTCCAAATAACATTCACACAAGAATTCACAATATAACATAATTTTTTTATCTCATTGTCATGGGTTTATAGGCCAAATGGAAGGAATTTAATGTTTAATACATGTAAATTAATGGCCATTTAAATCAGCTTGCGAGTGGGTTTTTCTGGAACGCGATCAATTGGAATCTTGCGGTTGCGGTGGATTTAAACCCGTATTGGCAGCAAAACACTGCCGGTTAGTTCGGTGAAAAAAATCACCGTTTCGCTACTTAAAATGTGAATTAAATGCATCTTAAGAAACACCTTTATACATAAAATAAACTACTTTCTTTACCTGTCCCCTACGTAAAATCCGTCCCCGTTGTCGGCGTTGACGGCTTCAGAAGCTGATTTAAAAATTACTCCAGCGATTAACTTGTCGGGCGAATTTTTTTTTAAAACACACAGAACGGCCGTCGGAACGGTTCTTCAGCCAAAACCTGCACTCCAACAAAATATAATCCAGGACCAGGTCGGAGAAAACCGCGTTTTAACCCCGCCCCCTCCTTAAACGCGCCAAAATCGCACACACGGCCAGTGGCAGAATTGCAGCGCCGCTGAAGGTAAGTATTGTAACATACCTAAATAATTGAGAAAGATTGTGAATAGCTGGGAGCTCTGCACCGATCCTCGTGATATTATATGAGTTATAGCTTTCCAAGCCAAAAAAATCCTGTCACCTACATTATCTATGTTTTCCAGAATTGTTGCCAGACCCACTGAGTTACTCCAGCAATATGTGTCTTGTTTTGTAAATCAGCATCTGCAGTTCCTTGTTTCTACCTGTAGGGATATGCTTCTTTGAGGTTAGCTTTGAGATTGAGATTCTAAAGTCTATAAAGACCAATTTGTTAGACCTCTCCGCATACGACAAATACACCATCCCACAAAGTAATCTGGTGAAATGTTGCCATATTCCATCTTTTGCAAGTATATTCTTCCTTCCTGTACATAATATTCAAGATGTGGCCTCAAAAGTGTCCTATATAATTGGGGCAAGCTATCTTCACATACACTAATCTATTCTTAATAAAACCAACACACAATTAGAATTAGAATTAGATTCCTTTATTGTCATTCAGACCTTTCGGTCTGAACGAAATTATGTTGCCTGCAGTCATACACAGAACCAATAAAAACAAAACATACAATAAACACAAATTAAACATCCACCACAGTGAGTTCACCAAGCACATCCTCACTGTGATGGAGGCAAAGTCTTAGTCTCCGTCTCTTCCCTCCTTGTTCTCCCTCTGCGCTGAGGTGATCGATCCAGGCCGGAGATGCCGCCCTCCAGTCCAGCGGACCTCCGTGGTGATGTCGCCGCTGCCGAAAGCCGGTACGTCGTCTCCGCTCCGAGACGGCCCGCCATAGCATCAGCTCCGGGCAGCTGCCCCAGCTCCAGGCCGCCGCCCCAGCTCCGGGTCCCGCAGTCTCCGCTCCGGGCCGCTGGGGCAGCAGCCGCCCCAGCTCCTGGCCGCTGCCCCAGCTCCAGGTCCCGCAGTCTCAGCTCCGAGCCCCGCTGCATCAGCTCCAGGCCGCCGCCGAAAGCCAGAACGCCGCACCAGCAAGTCGGGCCACCTCTGCCTCAGCCCCGAAGACGGCCAGACTCTCGTTGGTGAGTCCTGGCTGGCTCTGCCTCCGGAGCCTCGGGGTCAGTCGCAGGCTGGAGGCCGCCAGCTCCGCCATTAGGCCTCAGCGCAGACGGAGGCAGAGAAGGGGGATACGACACGAAAAAGTCGCATTCCCCCGAAGGAAGAGACAGAGAACATGTTTCACCCCCCCCCCCCCCTAACATAACCCAACAAACTAAAACGTAACCAAAACAAGACAAAAAAAACAACAGAAAAAAGTAAAGACAGACGGACTGCAGGCGAGCTGCAGCTGTTAACAGCGCCACCACTTCCGGAACACCTAATTTGCCTTCCTAATTGCTTGTTATACTGAGATGTTAACATTCAGTGACTGTTGTGACTGTACACTCTGATCTCCAACACTTCAATCTCACAACATTTAAAAAAACCTATTTTTTTCTATGTTTTGTAATAAAACTTCATGTTGAGTCAGAGCAGCATGAACAGGCCCTTTGACCCAACTTGCCCACGCCGACCAACATGCCCCATCGACACTAGTCCCACCTGCCTACATTTTGTCCTTATCAGTCTAAACGTATCCTATCCATGTATCTGTCTCAACTACCTCCTCCTGACAGCTCGTTCCACACACCTACCACCCTTTGTGTGAAAATGCTGCCCATCAGGTTCCTATTTTACTTCGGAGTCATGTGAGTGATTCCGTGAAGAACCCGCTCAGCACGCATACGCGGCATTAACGCCAGCAGTGCAACAGCGGCAGGCGGGAGTCAGGCGCTCCCGCTACGAGCCTGAAGGAAAGGAACGTTAGGTAAGTACTTACCTTCAGAGTAAAGTCGGTCTTTGCGTTTGTTTTTGCTCCAGGGGGAGCAAAGCAGCAGAGGGAAGCGGCCCCCGTTCGACTCCAGGGAGGAGCCGACAGTGGAGGGGGGAGAGGCGGCAACGGGACCGCACACGCTGCGGTCCACAGACACGGGTGCTGCGCTGATGCCCAGTCCGCTAAACAGCTGTCTGACCAACAGCAGCGGACTGGAGGGAAATTTAAAAACCGGCTGGCACCCCTGCAGACTCCCGACAAGGAAACTCGCCGCCCGAGAACAGCTGAAATGCCGCCCGAAAACGGCAGACAGCCTCTAACAGCAAGGTCAGGACCAACCTCAGGCTGGAGACAGACACGGAAGATGGGATCAGTACTTCAAACAAGAACCAAGAGTGTCTGTTTCTCCAAGCCAGAGGAAGGTCATGGAGCTTAAAAACTCCAGCGAGATTGCCTCAGGAGCAGGGGCAAGTCCGCCAAGGGAGCTAACACTCCCACTCCAGTGCCTAACAGCACTGGCCATCTCCCTTGTCGAGGGATTGATGGGAACCAGAGCTGGGCTGGTCAAGAAGAGGGGTCACTGGCTGAACAACATCGGGAATATGCTTGAGGTACAGGATCAGGAAGAGCTGCTGGGTGTGGCCGCTATGTGGCTCCACCACTAGCGAGATGGCTTTTTTTTTTAATATATTTTTTTATTAAAGGTAATCAATTACAATGCTTCAAACAACTTTATATCAAATTAATTCAATTTGCATTAAGTAAAACACTAGTAATACTTATCTACTATTTTTTTAGAAATAATGATAGAGAAAGAATAGAACAGTTATAAATCATTAAGAGAGTGATTAAATAATAATTTGATTATATATAAAAAAAAAAAGAGAAACCAAAAAAAAAAAAAAAAAAAAAAAAAATTTGAGTAACCACAATATGTATTATTAATAACACTACTACAAGTGATAGTATCAATAAAGACATATATGTTAATTCCAATATAAAAATGAATTATTCTCACCAAATCCCGCAGGGTGCACGCCGAGCTGTGTTGCCAAGAACAGCTACTTCTCTAAATACTGTATATATGGAGACCATATCTGTTCAAAAGAATTATACTTGTCCAATAGGACAAATCTAATTCTTTCCAGATGTAACGTCTCCATCATCTCTGTTGCCCACATTTTGGTTGTGGGGGAGCGAGATGGCTTTTCAGTCTCAACTGACGGCCAGCTTACTACCTGTTCTTTTCAAAAAACCTCTCCAAGACAGGTAGTCATGAGGTGTTGGATTTCATCACGCCTCCCCTAAATTGCATTTACTCAAAGTGCCCACCGTTATTGGGGGGGTACATAGATCATCGCTTTTAAAAACCCAAATATCTTAAAATGAATTTGATATCCCTGACGTCGGTTTTCATTTTCGCATGCTCTTTCCAGAGGGTCAGGGTAGTATGGCAAAACACCTGACCTACTGTTCGCAGTGCTCCGCAACTTCTCAGGAAGTTATAAAACCTGCCCTCAACTCAAAATGTTTTACAGGACTGTGAGAACGCCGACCTCACAACCACAGATCCTGCTGTCTGGCTATGTTACCAAACCAAGCCTAAAAAACTGGACGAAGTGTCCAAAATATCGGCGCAAGAGGGCAGGGTCTGGAATGAGCACCACACGTAAACCAGTCAGCAGTACCTCTAACGCGTCCACCAGGAGGGTCCACCTCATGGTACTGGTGAAAGCTCGGGGCCTGCATGCCAATCCCGTAAGCCTTTCAGGCCAGGGCCCAGAGCAGGCCCCATGAAAAATGCGCCACCCCCCAACATCACCGCCACGTCAGACAACGTGCAAGACTCGATGGACCGGCAGGAAACAGAAGAATACCCATAACCATGGAGGTAGGTGGGTCTGGCTCCTACCAACGTATAGAAAATAGGGGCTTAATACTAACAGGGGGGAGATTACACCTGTTTTAAGAAGCACGGGAGTCTATCACGAGTGATCAGTATATACTCAATGGCTTTAGTGGATACAAAATAAAATTCATACTAGAAAAATTGCCACCAGTTCAACATTTACCCCAGAGGGTATTTTCCCTCTCCGTTAAAGAAACGAGAGGGACAAGCTGAACTGGTGAGACTAATTACAAAGGGTATCATGGGAAAACCTGAACCCTTGCAATTCATATCAAATATATTCACTAAACCCAAAAAAGATGGTGGATGTCGCATCATCATTGACTTAACTTCACTAAATATGTTTGTTAAGTACATACATTTCAAAATGGAACCGGTTGTTACTGCCAAACAACTAAATTCCAAAGGATACTTCATGGCAAGCATTGATCTTAAAGATGTTTACTATTTAGTACCATTCACAAGGATCATCGCAGATACCTGAAATTTACCTGGATGGGGCAGCTATGGCAGTTTAAAGCGTTACCCAATGGATTCACATCAGCACAAGATTATTCATCAAGATACCAAAACCAGCTCTGGCAATATTCTCAAGACAAAAACATATTGTCATGGCATATCTTGATGATATCTTAAAAAATAGGCAAGACCATGGAATTGACTATGTTAGCTGTATCAGCTACCAAACAGTTATTCGAAACCCTGGGATTGTCTTACATCCAGATAAATCTAAATTGAAGCCATCCACAATCATGGACTACTTGGGCTTCACAATTAATTCAGTCTACGTGACTGTAACATTGCCAAGAGACAAAACAGTTGAATTGGCACAATCATGCAACAATTTAATGGTCCACGTACTCCCAACCATTCGACAAGTAACAGAGTAATTGGGAAAATGGTAGCAGCATTTCCGGCTACACAATTCGGACCTTTGCACAGTCAAAACTTACAAAGAGCAAAGGTACAGGCACCAAAACGACATACAGGTCATTATGATCGTGTCATGAAGTTACCCACTGAAGCAATATCATAACTACAGTGGTGGGCAAAAAACGTTTGGCATAATTTCAACCTATTATCATCACTAACAAGTAGTAGATGGACTAACCCAGAGTCATCGTTATCACTTACACTGGGCATTAATTATCTACAGATGTTGGTTGACTTTTATGGTTTAAAAGCATATGCACAAATATGCATCACTTGCATGTTCGGTTACAAATAGATAATACTACGGTGGTGGCCTACATTAACCATATGGGCGACATAAAATCGGTATCATGCGACAAGTTGGTCAACACAATTTGGCAATGGTGTGTCGAAAGACATATTTGGCTATCAGTAACTTACCTGCCAGGTAAGCTAAATACAGTGGCAGACACCAGGTCACGTAAATTTAATGACAACATCGAATGGATGTTAAACCCCAAAAAATTTGCAAAGGTTAGCAAGCAATATGGCACGCCAGATATCGATTTATTTGCATCAAGGCTAAATCACCAGGTACCTATGTATGTCGCTTGGGAACAAGACCCTGAGGCAGCAGCGGTAGATGCGTTCGTGCTGGATTGGGGAAAT
Organism: Amblyraja radiata; assembly: GCF_010909765.2. Taxonomy (NCBI): domain Eukaryota; kingdom Metazoa; phylum Chordata; class Chondrichthyes; order Rajiformes; family Rajidae; genus Amblyraja; species Amblyraja radiata. Next base: position 170,740,400 of record NC_045956.1, read on the forward strand.
TCTTCTTCTATGCATTTCCTCCCTTCTGCCTCATCAGTTGGGGACTACGCACAATACAAATGGACTCTGCTTCAGGTATTTTGATAGTACCCGACTGGCCTACGCAGCCATGGTTCCCAAAACTCCATGACATGGTTGTTGAAACTCCGATGGTATTCCCCAGTGACCCAGAGTTATTAACACCCAGTGTCGGGCACAAGCCACCCGTGCCATGAAAAAAAAAAAAAAAAATCAAACTCCTGGGTTGCAGATTCGGCACAAACCACTTCTGGGACTGGGATTATCAGAACAAACCATCGACACCATGTCAGCATCCCTCCGAACATCCACTAAAAACAGCACTTGTCCAGCATCAAGAAATTGGAGAAGTACTGCTTGGATACAGGGACCACCTACTCAACCGCTACAGTTCCCAACGTACTGGAATTCCTGGCGAACCTTCACCACGATGAAGGACTCAGCTACAGAGCCATCAACACAGCTAGAAGTGCCCTGTCTGTCTATTTAAAACAAGCTCCAGGACAACAGGCCATGGGTCCCACCCGCTGGTGGTCAAACTAATGAAGGGTATTAACAACTCTAACCCCCTAGACCAAGGTACACCCATACATGGGATGTCAGTGTGGTCCTGACATACCTCAGGGGATGGCCACCAACCAGATCCCTCAACCTGGAACAATCTATGCTCAAAACACTCATGTTGATGGCACTTGTATCTGCACAGAGGGTCCAGTCACTACACCTATTGCGACTGGACAGCATGCTCACAGCTCCAGACCAGATCTCTGTCGTTATCCAGGGACTGATCAAACAGAGCAGACCAGGAACACCTAATCCAGTCGTGGAATTCCGGGCTTACCCGCCAGAACCACGGTTATGTGCCATGACCCACCTACTATCCTTCATAGACACAACCAAAATATTCGAGGGAGATGAAAAGCCTTGTGGGTCAGTCATAAAAAGCCTTATGGTCGGGTTACGAGCCAAACCATTGCGAGATGGCTCAAGCAGGTGCTAAAAACTGCTGGGATAAACACTAACATGTACACATTTTATTCCACCAGGGCAGCATCCACGTCGACGGCTAAAAGAATGGATGCGCCTATAGACCACTTCCTGGCTACAGCAGGATGGTCGGGGTAAAGACCGTTCAGAAATTTTATAATAAGCCGTTGGCAAAACCTGTTTTATTTGCAGGAAAGATTTTACGGACTGCAAATATTTAATTTAAGCCCAGGGGAGCAATTTAATTTCTTTGTTGTTATTGTTAAAAAATACCATTGTGTTTTTCTACAAACAGATTCATTGGTTGATTACGATAACACACTTCCTCCCTCAAAGACTTCGGCAGTGCGTGAAGTAATAACTGTTACACGGTTGGAAATCACAGAGTTTTGAAGTCTTCACGGAATCACTCACGTGACTCCGAAGTAAAATAGTAAGATTAAACGAGAACTTACCAGTTTGAAGTTTGATCTGTATTTTATGAGGAGTTACGATGAGGGTTACGTGCCCTCCGCTCCCACCCTCAATAATATGGGTCAAACTGATAAACTGATGTCTCCTTGTCTTTACTATGTTTACTTCAATAACTGTGTCTATCTGTGATTCCACACCGCTGTTTTGAAGTATGCCGCGCATGCGTGCTGAGCGGGTTCTTCACGTAATCCCTCATCGTAACTCCTCATAAAATACAGATCAAACTTCAAACTGGTCAGTTCTCGTTTAATCTTACTATTAAATCTTCCCCTCACTCACCTTAAACCTTTGAAACTTTGATTCCCCTACTCTGGTTAAACCCACTGTGCATTTACGCTATATAACCATATAACATATAACAATTACAGCACGGAAACAGGCCATCTCGGCCCTACAAGTCCGTGCCGAACAACTTTTTTCCCTTAGTCCCACCTGCCTGCACTCATACCATAACCCTCCATTCCCTTCTCATCCATATGCCTATCCAATTTATTTTTAAATGATACCAACGAACCTGCCGCCACCACTTCCACTGGAAGCTCATTCCACACCGCTACCACTCTCTGAGTAAAGAAGTTCCCCCTCATGTTACCCCTAAACTTCTGTCCCTTAATTCTGAAGTCATGTCCTCTTGTTTGAATCTTCCCTATTCTCAAAGGGAAAAGCTTGATCACATCAACTCTGTCTATCCCTCTCATCGTTTTAAAGACCTCTATCAAGTCCCCCCTTAACCTTCTGCGCTCCAGAGAATAAAGACCTAACTTATTCAACCTATCTCTGTAACTTAGTTGTTGAAACCCAGGCAACATTCTAGTAAATCTCCTCTGTACTCTCTCTATATTCCTAACATTCCTATGCTTTTCACATTATATTCTACCTGATATGTCCTTGTCCATTCATTTAACCTATCTATGTCCGTGAAGCCTCTCTATATCCTCCTCACAGCCCACATTGGCACCCAGCTTTAATCTATCAAGCAAACCTAAATGTATTGCAATTGAACCCTGAATCTGAATGATTGAAATAGATTGTGAATAGCTGGTGTTATTATATGAATTATAGTTTTCCAAGCCAAAAATAAATGTACTTGCCATAGAAGGAGTACAGAGAAGGTTCACCTGAAGGTTCAGACTGATTCCTGGGATGTCAGGACTTTCATTTGAATAAAGACTGGATAGACTCGGCTTGTACTCGCTAGAATTTAGAAGATTGAGGGGGGATCTTATAGAAACTTACAAAATTCTTAAGGTGTTGGACAGGCTAGATGCAGGAAGATTGTTGCCGATGTTGGGGAAGTCCAGGACAAGGGGTCACAGTTTAAGGATAAAGGGGAAATCTTTTAGGACCGAGATGAGAAAAACATTTTTCACACAGAGAGTGGTGAATCTCTGGCACTCTCTGCCACAGAAGGTAGTTGAGGCCGGTTCATTGGCTATATTTAAGAGGGAGTTAAATGTGGCCCTTGTGGCTAAAGGGATCAGGGGGTATGGAGCGAAGGCTGGTACGGGATACTGAGTTGGATGATCAGCCATGATCATATTGAATGGCGGTGCAGGCTCGAAGGGCCGAATGGTCTACTCCTGCACCTATTTTCTATGTCTATGTTTCTGTGTTTCAATTCTTCAAACCACACAATTGCATTAACACCCCAGCTCCCTATTTCCGCCTCAATGCAGAATGCTCCAACATTGTTTCACAATTTCTCGTGTAGCACCTTTTCAAACACCTCCTGAAAGTCTAAACACCCAACATGAACTGTTTTACCCATATCTAGTCTACTGGTCACTATTACTTCAGTACAAGTGGACAGAGGAAAAGATTCATGGATGTTATTAAACCTGCTTGAACAATCCACATTGATTCTCTCAATCCTAGTTTTATACGGCAGGACTTTAGTGCTGTTGTTGTGCAGAGGGATCTTGGTGTCCAAGCCCATAACCCTCTCAAAGTGGCAATGTTAGTATTGTAGATAGGGTGGTAAAGAGGATATACCGTATACATGCGTTTATCAGTCAGGGCATTGAGTATAAAAGTCAAAAGGTCATGTTGCAGCTGTAGAAAACTTTGTTAGGCACATTTTGAGTGATGTGTGCAGTTCCAGTCACTGCAATACAGGAAGGATGTTTAGTTTAGTTTAGTTTAGAGATACAGCGTGGAAACAGGTCCTTCGGTCCACCAACTAGCCATCCTCGCACATTAACACTATCCTACAGACACTAGGGACAATTTACACATACGCCAAGTCATCTAACCTACATATCTGCATGTCTTTGGAGTGTGGGAAGATCTCAGAGAAAACCCACGTGGTCACTGGGAGAATGCACAAACTCCGTACAGACAGCACCTGTAGTCGGGATCAAAACCGGGTCTCCGGCTCTGCAAGAGCTGTAAGGCAGCAACTCTACCATGTCTACGGAACTGATGCACTACGATTACCTCTCCCACTATAACCTCTCTCTCAATATCAGCAAGACAAAGGAGCTAGTTATCGAATTCAGGAAGAATAGTGAAGCACATGCTCCACTCAGCATCAATGGTGCTGAAGTTCAAATGGTTGAGAGCTTCAAATTCCTTGGCATTAATATTACCAATGATCTGACAAGGATCAAGCACTTTGATGCGATTGCCAAGAAGGCACACTGATGCCTCTACATCTTGAGAAGAGTGAGGAAATTCAGTATATCTCCAGTGACTCATACAAACCTACACATGCATCATAGAAAGCATACTGGTGGAATGCACCACAACTTGGTTTGGGTACAGCTCTGTCCAAGACAGTAAGAGATTGCAGAGAGTTGTAGATGTAGCCCAGTCCATCACACAGACAAGACTTCCCACCATTGAGCCCATCTACACTTCACGCTTCCTCAGAAAAACAGCCAATATAATCAGAGACTTGTTTCTCACTAGTCATTCCTTCTTCTCCCTGCTCCCATCTGGCTGAAAGAACAGAAGCTTGCAAGCGAACACCACCAGACTCGTGAACAGCTTCCTCCCCTCTGTTACCGGCTCAGAGCGGTCCTTCCATAAGCTAGGGTACTGTCCGATTCACCTCTACCCCATTGCGGACACTGAACTCTGTCTATGGTAATGCTGCACTACATTGCTGAGAACTATATTCTGCACTCTGTATCTTTCCCTTTGTATGATATATTGCGATTGTATTAGACTCAGTTGTATTTATGTATGGCATATCTGGTCTATTTAGCTAGCCAGCAAAGCAAAAGCTTTTCACTGTACCTCAAACACAGATAAATGGGACTAGCTTAGATGGGCCATCTTGGTGGGCATGGATAAGAGCCTATTTCTGTGTTGTATGATTCTATGAATTGAACATCAGGGATACATCATTAGAGAATAAGAGAGGGTGGGTTTCTTAAATGTGTATATTTTAATGCTAGGAGCATTGTAAGAAAGGTGGATGAACTTAGAGCCTGGATTGACACCTGGAAGTATGATGTTGTGGCGATCAGTGAAACATGGTTGCAGGAGGGCTGCGATTGGAAACTAAATATTCCAGGATTTCGTTGCTTCAGGTGTGATAGAATTGGAGGGGCAAGAGGTGGAGGTGTTGCATTGCTTATCAGGGAAGATATTACAGCAGTGCTTTGGCAGGATAGATTAGAGGGCTCGTCTAGGGAGGCTATTTGGGTGGAACTGAGAAATGGGAAAGGGGTAGCAACACTTATAGGGGTGTATTATAGACCGCCAAATGGGGAGCGAGAATTGGAAGAGCAAATATGTAAGGAGATTGCAGATATTAGTAGTAAGCACAAGGTAGTGATTGTGGGAGATTTCAATTTTCCACACATAGACTGGGAAACACATTCTGTAAATGGGCTGGATGGGTTGGAGTTTGTAAAATGTGTGCAGGATAGTTTTTTGCAGCAATACATAGAAGTACTTACTAGAGAAGGGGCGGTGCTGGACCTCCTGTTAGGAAATGAGACGGGTCAGGTGGCAGAGGTATGCGTTGGGGAACAGTTCGGGACCAGTGATCACAATACCATTAGTTTCAATATAATTATGGAGAGGGTCAGAACTGGACCTAGGGTTGAGATTTTTGATTGGAGAAAGGCTAACTTTGAGGAGATGCGAAAGGATTTAAAAGGAGTAAATTGGGACAGTTTGTTTTATGGGAAAGATGTGGAAGAGAAATGGAGTACATTTAAAGGTGACATTTTAAGAGTACAGAATCTTTATGTCCCTGTTCGGTTGAAAGGAAATAGTAAAAATTGGAAAGAGCCATGGTTTTCAAGGGAAATTGGACAATTGGTTCGGAAAAAGAGAGAGATCTACAATAATTATAGGCAGCATGGAGTAAATGAGGTGCTTGAGGTGTATAAAGAATGGACAGCAGAGCCAAAAGAGATGGGGGAGATATTGAACAATTTATTTTCATCGGTATTCACCAAGGAGAAGGATATTGAATTATGTGAGGTAAGGGAAACAAGTAGTGTAGCTATGGAAACTATGAGATTCAAAGAAGAGGAAGTACTGACACTTTTGAGAAATATAAAAGTGGATAAGTCTCCAGGTCCGGACAGGATATTCCCTAGGACATTGAGGGAAGTTAGTGTAGAAATAGCAGGGGCTATGACAGAAATATTTCAAATGTCATTCGAAACGGGAATAGTGCCGGAGGATTGGCGTACTGCGCACGTTGTTCCATTGTTTAAAAAGGGGTCTAAGAGTAAACCTAGCAATTATAGACCTGTTAGTTTGACATCAGTGGTGGGCAAATTAATGGAAAGGATACTTAGAGATAATATATATAAGCATCTGGATAAACAGGGTCTGATTAGGAACAGTCAACATGGATTTGTGCCTGGAAGGTCATGTTTGACTAATCTTCTTGAATTTTTTGAAGAGGTTACTCGGGAAATTGATGAGGGTAAAGCAGTGGATGTTGTATACATGGACTTCAGTAAGGCCTTTGACAAGGTTCCTCACGGAAGGTTGGTTAAGAAGGTTCAATTGTTGGGTATTAATGGTGGAGTAGCAAGATGGATTCAACAGTGGCTGAATGGGAGATGCCAGAGAGTAATGGTGGATGGTTGTTTGTCAGGTTGGAGGCCAGTGACTAGTGGGGTGCCACAGGGATCTGTGTTGGGTCCACTGTTGTTTGTCATGTACATCAATGATCTGGATGATGGTGTGGTAAATTGGATTAGTAAGTATGCAGATGATACTAAGATAGGTGGGGTTGTGGATAATGAAGTAGATTTTCAAAGTCTGCAGAGAGATTTATGCCAGTTGGAAGAGTGGGCTGAAAGATGGCAGATGGAGTTTAATGCTGATAAGTGTGAGGTGCTACATCTTGGCAGGACAAATCAAAATAGGACGTACATGGTAAATGGTAGGGAATTGAAGAATGCAGGTGAACAGAGGGATCTGGGAATAACTGTGCACAGTTCCCTGAAAGTGGAATCTCATGTAGATAGGGTGGTAAAGAAAGCTTTTGGTGTGCTGGCCTTTATAAATCAGAGCATTGAGTATAGAAGTTAGGATGTAATGTTAAAGTTGTACAAGGCATTGGTGAGGCCAATTCTGGAGTATGGGGTACAATTTTGGTCGCCTAATTATAGGAAGGATGTCAACAAAATAGAGAGAGTACATAGGAGATTTACTAGAATGTTGCCTGGGTTTTAGCAACTAAGTTACAGAGAAAGGTTGAACAAGTTAGGGCTTTATTCTTTGGAGCACAGAAGGTTAAGGGGGGACTTGATAGAGGTCTTTAAAATGATGAGAGGGATAGACAGAGTTGACGTGGATAAGCTTTTCCCACTGAGAGTAGGGAAGATTCAAACAAGGGGACATGACTTGAGAATTAAGGGACAGAGGTTTAGGGGTAACATGAGGGGTAACTTCTTTACTCAGAGAGTGGTGGCTGTGTGGAATGGAGGCAGGTTCGTTTTTATAATTTAAAAATAAATTGGATAGTTATATGGACGGGAAAGGAATGGAGGGTTATGGTCTGAGCGCAGGTATATGGGACTAGGGGAGAATACGTGTTCGGCACGGACTAGAAGGGTCGAGATGGCCTGTTTCCGTGCTGTAATTGTTATATGGTTATATGGTGATATGGATATGAGTGATCTAATCATTATCTAACAATGGCTGTTCTTGAATCTGGTGCTGCAGTATGTGGTTTTGTATTGCTTGTCATTCTCAGCCCTAATCGAGAGTCAAGAATGTTTATTTGTCATATGTATTGGATATGAGCCAGAACTCTTACCTGCTACAACTTTACAGGCATATTCTTGAATCTTATATACATAGAACAGTTCAGCACAGCAAGAAGATCTGTGCCTCATAATATCTGTGCTAAACATGTTACCGAGTTAAACTAATCCCCCCAGCCTGCTTGTGATCCACACCCCTCCATACCCATGTGCCTATCTTAAAGCCCCAAGCACCACAATCATATCTGCTTCCATCACCACTCCAGGCAGCATATTCCAGGCACATACTACACGATGTGCAAAAAAAACTCGCCCAGCATATCGAACCTTACCCCTCTGACTTTAAAGCTCTAGTCTTTGGCATTTCCACCCTGAGGAAATGCCTCTCATCATTTTATGTACTTCTATTACATCACCCCTCAACCTCTGGTGTTCCAGAGAAAACAATCCAAGTTTGACAATACAATACAATACAATACCTTTTATTTGTCATTTGAACATCACATGAGGTTCAAACAAAATTTGGTTTCTGCAGCCATACAAAAAAAAGAACCAAGACACACACCAACACAATTCAATTCACATAAACATCCATCACAGTGAGTCCTCCTCACTGTGATGGAAGGCAAAACTTAAACATATCTCTCCCCTGCACTCCCCTCTCCCCCCCATGTCAGAGTCTAAGACAGAGTCAAAGCCCCCGGCGGGCGATGTTAAATGTCCCGCAGCCATTAAAGCCACGCCGGGTGATGCAAGGCCACGCACCGGGTCTTGGTGTTGGAGCCCCAGCGGGCTCTTGGTGTTGGAGCCCCGGCGGGCTCTTGGTGTTGGAGCCCCAGCGGGCGCTCACAAAGTCCTGCGGCCATTCCAAGCCGCGCGGGGCGGTGATGTAGGCCCCGCTCCAGGTAATCTTCACCCCCGCAACTCGGGCGGGAGAAGTCGCCGCTGCGGAAGCCCCGAAAAGCGGTCACCCACCAGGGACCCGCGGGCTCCCGGTATCACTGTCCACAGACCTGCGGTAGGAGCTTCCGAATCTCCGGGTGTCGGGTCACAGCAGCGCTCCACCACAGCTCCACCCGCTCCGGACTCGGCCAGCTCCGTGATGGTGAGTAGATCCGCAGCTCCGCGACTGGAGCCCCAGGTCATTCCTGTTGGAGGCCGCTCCACGTTGCAGCCCCAACGACAACGGAGACCCGACAAAGAAAAGGTTGGGTCTCCCATGCAGGGGAAAGACCTTAAAGTTCCCCCACCCCACCCCACCCCCACACACATACCCCGACACAAAAAACAATTAAAACTACATAGAACAAGACAGAAAACAATAAAAAGACAGACGGACTGCAGAGGCCGCTGCTGACAAGAGTCGCGCCGCACGACCAACATCTTCTTGTAGATAATACCTTCTGATTTGGGCAGCATTCTGCTAAACCTCTTCAGCACCCTCTCTATGGGTTCCACATTCTTCCTGCATGGGGCAACCAGAACTGCACACAATACTCCAAATGCATCTTCACCAAAGTTTTATTAAGCTGCAACAAGACTTCCTGACTGTTAAGCTCAATGCATTAACATCTTGAATCTTAACATGAGTGATAAGTATTAACAGGATGTTTTATTTTAACATTATCTGTCATCGAGTCATAGAGTGATACAGTGTGGAAACAGGCCCTTCAGCCCAACTTGCCCACATCAGCTAACAATGTCTCAGCTACACTTGTCCCACTTGCCTGCGCTTGGTCCATATCCCTCCAAACCTGTCCTATCCATGTACCTGTCTAACTGTTTCTTAAATGATGGGATGGTCCCTGCCTCAACTACCTCCTCTGGCAGCTTGTTCCAACACCCACCACCCTCTGTGTGAAAAAGTTACCCCTCAGATTCCTATTAAATCTTTTCCCCTTCACCTTAAACCTATGTCCTCTGGCCCTCGAATCCCCAACTCTGGGCAAAAGATTCTGTGCATCTACCCGATCTATTCCTCTCATGATTTTGTATACCTCTATAAGATCTCCCCTCATCCTCCTGCACTCCATGGAATAGAAACCCTCTCCGTTCTTAACTATCCATAGCTATCTTAAACCTGATCGAGCTATGGTCACTGATCCCAAAAGGCTCCTCCACAAACATTTAATTAACTTGCTCTTCCCAATTTCCCCATACTAGACCCAGCGTTGCCCTCTCACATGTGGGGGCCTCCACATACTGCTTAAGAAAACTCTCCTGAACACTTTTGAGGAATTGCATTCCATCTAAACCCTTCACGCTATGATTTTCCCAGTCTATATTGGGAAAGTTAAAATCCCCTACTACAACAACCTTATTTGACCTGCTGCTGCCTGCAATCTCCTGGCACATTTGTTCTTCTAATTCCCATTGACATTCGGGGGTCTGTAGTACACCCCCAACAAGGTGATCATCCCTTTATTGTTCCTCAGCTCCATCCATATAGCCTCACTAGATGAACCACCCGTAATGTAATCTCTGAACACAGCCGTGACATCCCCCTTAACTAACAATGCAACCAACCCCTCCTCTTTTTCCTTCACTATTAGCAAACCTTTCCACTAGGATGTTGGTCCCACACCAGTTGAGCTGCAACCTATTCCTTACGTCCTATAGCCTTCCTCTTCTGACCTATATTGTTCGTGTCAACATGCACAACAACCTGCGACAGCTCCCCCTCACTCTTGTGGATGTCGTTCAGCTGCTCCAAGACGCCCTGGACCCTGGCACCAGGGAGGCAACACACCATCCTGGAGTCTCGCCTGTTGTCACAGAATCTCCTGTCTGCACCTCTGACGATGGAGTCGTCCACCACTATGGCTCTGCCTGACGTCACTCTTCCCTATTGAGCCTCAGCACCAGGGTTGGAATCACAGCCCTGGCTGCCACACAATCTTGTCGCATCGTCCGCTCCCAAGAGGGTGAACCTGCTTTCTGTAGGTACAACCTGCACCTGCACCCCATGTCTACTCCTCTTTCTCACAGTCACCCACCTTCACTCTTCCTGTATCCTTGGTGTGACAACCTCACTGTAGGTCCAGTCCAGGAAACTCCCATTTTCCCAGATGGCCCTAAGGTCATCCAACTGCTGCTCCAGTTCCCCAACATGTTCATTCAGGAGCTGCACCTGGACACAATCTCTGCAGGTATAGTTTCCAGAAGCACCAGTGGTGTCCCTGACCTCCCACATTCTGCAGGAAACACTCGGCTCCAACTTGCCTGCCATTTCTTCAGTGGACAAAAAAATCACAAATTTCGAATCATGTGTAGCCTCCTCGCCGAAGACTCTCGAGCCAAAGACTCACGAGCCAAAGACTCACACTTAACTCACCAAGGCACTTCACCTCAACAAGGCAGCTCCGCTACATCTGCACTTCTTTATCTGTTACCTAATCAACTACTTTAGGGCTAATTTGTAAATTACTGTAAATACTGTAAATTACTGGGCATTTGGCGCTCTTTTTAAATCTTCTCTCCCACTGACTCATCTACTTCCAGCCAATACTCGCTCTCGCTGCTTCTGGCTGCTGCTTCTCGCCGACCCCAAGAGACGCATGACTGATACCATTCCCGTGGTTGTCTTATGTAGTAAATGAAGTGAGAAATGAGACATGCACACACTGTGGAAAAGTAACTCAATCTCTTTAGCATTTTCATTAATTCTTTCTACCGGTTTATGTAAGGATGATTGAAAATCCCATCGATTATCATTCTTTTCACAGAGCATATATTTTAGAAAATTTTTTTTTCTTACAAGAGCCAACAGAGTCAAGAGAGTTTAATTGTCATGCACTTAGGCACAATTGTCATGTCAGCACACTGGAGCAGAACGATTAAATCTTGTTTGTGGCATCTTCTTTACACACACTTTAACCCAAAAACATAACAAATAAATCTTTTACCCAGAGTAGGGGATTTATTAACCAGAGGAGGTAGTTGAGGCTGGGACTATCACAACATTTAAGAAACAGTTAGACAGGTACATGGATAGGACAGGTTTGGAGGGATTGGCCTTTATAAATCAGAGCATTGAGTATAGAAGTTGGGATGTAATGTTAAAATTGTACAAGGCATTGGTGAGGCCAATTCTGGAGTATGGTGTACAATTTTGGTCGCCTAATTATAGGAAGGATGTCAACAAAATAGAGAGAGTACAGAGGAGATTTACTAGAATGTTGCCTGGGTTTCAGCAACTAAGTTACAGAGAAAGGTTGAACAAGTTAGGGCTTTATTCTTTGGAGCGCAGAAGGTTAAGGGGGGACTTGATAGAGGTTTTTAAAATGATGAGAGGGATAGACAGAGTTGACGTGGAAAAGCTTTTCCCACTGAGAGTAGGGAAGATTCAAACAAGGGGACATGACTTGAGAATTAAGGGACTGAAGTTTAGGGGTAACATGAGGGGGAACTTCTTTACTCAGAGAGTGGTGGCTGTGTGGAATGAGCTTCCAGTGAAGGTGGTGGAGGCAGGTCCGTTTTTATCATTTAAAAATAAATTGGATAGTTATATGGATGGGAAAGGAATGGAGGGTTATGGTCTGAGCGCAGGTATATGGGACTAGGGGAGATGATGTGTTCGGCACGGACTAGAAGGGTCGAGATGGCCTGTTTCCGTGCTGTAATTGTTATATGGTTATATTATATGGTTATATGAGGCAGATGCGGGCAGGTGGCACTAGGGTAGCTGGGACATGTTGGCTGGTGTGGGCAAGCTGGGCCGTTTCCACACTGTATCACTCTGTGACTCTATGACAAGGGATGGGGAGGGGAGACGTGTGAGGTGAGACATTGTGCAGGACGGGAGAAAGCCAAACCTCATCCCGCAAAGAGGTTTCAGTCCAAAAGCCGAGTGGTCACAAGGGCCCCACTCACGACAAAATATCAACACATCTGTAGGATAACATTTTCACACAAAGGGTGGTGGGTGTAATGGAACGAGATGCCTGAGGAGGTAGTTGAGGCAGGGACTATCACAATGTTTAAGAAGCAATTAGACAGGTACATGGATAGGACAGGTTTGGAGGGATATGGGTCAAACACAGGCAGGTGGGAAGAGTGCTTGGTCGGTGTGGGCAAGTTTCTGTGCTGTTTCTCGAAACTAGTTGGCGCTGGCAACACCGCGTGTATTGTTAACGGTGGATTTTCAATTGCAAAGTGTGAAGCCCGTGTGAAGCGGGAGGGGCAGGTGGGAAACTGCAGCGTTCTCCGGGAAGGGGCAGATTTCCCAATATTTCTCAGGCTTTGTCCCGTCTCCGACTCTCTTCCAATTTCCTTCCTCAGTTCTTCCGCACTGCCGTACGGATTCCGACCCAAAATGTCACCCATCCATATTCTCCAGGAATGCTGCCTGGCCTGCTGAGTGACTATAGCACTTTATGTCCTTTTGGGTGTGGATATTTTATATTTGTGGATATATGTCCCTTGGACACTGAAGAAGGGTCTCGACCCGATATGTCGCAAATTCCATCTCTCCATCTCTCTGCTGCATCACCTGCTGAATCTCTCCAGCATTTTTTGTCTACCTATGATTTTTCCAGCATCTGCAGTTCTTTCTTAAACATTATGTCCCTTGGATATTTGCTAGCTTTTTGCCTGAGCTGTGATGCAGTTTTTAAACCTGCGTCTTATAAGTGTGGGCGTACATCGAAGGTTATCTGATGAATAGTGATACAAGCAAAGGTAGCCATGGATTGCCATGAACAAGCTAGGTTGGCCTGTGTGAAATATGAAATGGAGTCAATGTGGAAAAAGAGCAGGGAACAAATGATCACACAAGAAACTGCAGATGCTGGATTCAGCAAAACACAAAGTGCCGGTGTAACTCAATGGTATATATAGTTTAATAGTGAATGGAAGTCTGAAGAAGGGATTTGACTCAAAACATCGCCTATCCTAAATGTTCCCTCCACAGATGGTGCCTAAAGGGCCTGTCCCACTTGGGTGTCATTTGCGCATCAATTACGTGACATAATTTACATGTCACGACGCACGACGCGCGCGTCGAGACGGGCACGTGTTGCGCGCACGGCGTGCATTATGCGGGCATGGCGCGTGGTGAGGCGTGGTGGTGTAGGCAGTGACGCGTGGTCACACATGGAGCCCCAGGATCTTGGGAATCACAAATCCTTCGCTCGCCACCTGCGTGCAAGTCTGACAGGCCAAGTCTGACAGGCCCTTAATCCACTGATTTACTCCAGCACTTTAGTCAGAGGGTGGTGAATCTGTGGAATTCATTGCCACAGAAGGCATTAGTGGCCATCAATGGATATTTTTAAGGCGGAGATTGACAGATTCTTGATTAGTACGGGTGTCAGGGGTTAAGGGGAGAAGGCAAGAGAATGGGGTTGAGAGAGAAAGATAGATTAGCCATGATATAATGGTGGAGTCGACTCGATGGGCAGAATGGCCTAATTGTGCTCCTATAACTTCTGAACTTCTGAACTTATGAACACTTTGTGTATTGCTCAAGTGGTAAGTGGTTCATCATCTTTGAAAATAGATAAATTATTAAGCAGAGCATTCCATCTGAAACCACTGTTCAAATGCTTTGTCCTTTTGAAGAAATCTATTAGTTCACCCCTCATCTTTGTCTTCTCATGGGAAAATACTTTTCCTGTTTTGTGTACCTTTGAAGATTTGGTATCAACCTTGTCAACCTTAAATGTATCCTGTAGATACAGTGCGGATACAGGCCCTTCGGCCCACCGACCAGCGATCACCCTGTACATCAGCATTATCCGACACACCAGGGACAATTTACAATTTTTTACCAAAGACAATTAACCTATAAACTTGTTTGTCTTTGGAATGTGTGAGGAAACCGGAGCACCTGGTGAAAACCCACGTGGTCATGGGAAGAACACACAATACAGACAGCGCCCATAGATGGGATCGAACTTGGGTCTCTGGCGCTGTGGGCAGAAAGCTCTACTGCTACATCATTGTATCCATTTTATAATATAGTAACCAACTCATATGCAATACTTAATGCAAGATTCAGCCTCCATTTTTAATTCAAACCATCCGTAAACAAATCCTAATACTTGTTTACTTCCGGCCTGGTTAATGCATGGGTGAGCTGTGACGACCAATCCATTTGTTCTCCAAGATCCCTTTGTACCTCTGCCTAACCCATTATTGAACAAATGTGCCAAAATGCGCTGCCCTGCATTTATCTGTATTGAACTTCATTTGCTAATTATTTGTCCATTCTGCAAGGGTTAATAATACCCTCCAGTAACCTGTTACAATTCTTCTCAGAACTGACCCACCCCATTCCAGCCCAGTTTGGGATCATCTGCAAATTTCAAACTGTGGTTTTCATTCCAATTTTTTTAAATTGACAATGCAATTAACTTCTTGCATGACTCCACATTATAATGGAAAGGTTGTAATCACCCAGCTGAACTGCAGTGAGAACTTTAAATAGTTGATGGGATAATTTCCAGGTTGATGTGACCTTGTCAACAACATTTGTCTCTTCTATAAACTGCTGCAATAAAGTATCGGAATTACATCTTTTGACAAATTACATCATTGACAAATCTTGCACATAGACCGATAATAACATTTTAATATAAATATATTGCATCAACAAACAGAAGTGTAAGAATAAGGAGCTGGAATAATCTGTTCAGACCCTGCACCCAACTGAGCTATTTAGTAGGAACATGGTTTTTGCTGCACAATCAGTATTCAATATTCAGTATTCAGTATTTCTTTAATATCATTTCACTGAGTACTCACATACACAGAGGAAACGAAAAAACGTTGCTCAATCGGTTTCCATTCAGTGTAAAAATAAGAACAAAAAAGGATAATAGATAGAGCTTTAAAAACAAATTAAAATTACCATTTTTTAAAGAAAGTAGGCCTAAAAATTAACAATATAATAAAAAGTCATTCTGATCGACAGTGGCTTCACAGTGGCTTTACTTTGACAGGTGCCTAACCGTCAAAGTATGGGCGCGGTTGGATGTGTGGATGAGCGATATTTTGGGAGGAGACAAAGTCCGTTAATCAGTCTTATTGCCTGTGGGAAGAAGCTGAGGAGCATCCTGCTGGTTTTGCAACTGATGCTCCTGTACCTCTTCCCAGATGGCAGAATGGAAAAGATGTGATGTGATGGGTGGTAGAGGTCCTGAATGATGGAGATGGCTCTGCTGATGCTCCTCTTCTTGTATATCTCCAGCAGGAAAGGGAGTGGGGCACCGATAATCCTGCTGGCGGTCTTCACTATCCTGTTTAGTTGATATTGTTCGTAAGCCTTGCAGCTCCCGAACCAGGAAGTGATGCCGTAGGTTATTATGCTCTCAATTGTGCCCCTATAAAAGGTTCTTAGATGGGCAGTGGGGAGACCTGCTTTCCGTAGTCTCCGGAGAGGGTGGAGTCGCTGTTGGGCTCTTTTGACCACTGCTGTGGTGTTGGTCATAGAGGTCAGGTCATCCGACAGGTGGAGTCCTAGGAACTTCACACTGCTGACCCTCTCCACAGCAGCTCCATCAATATACAGCGGTGTATGGTGTTGTTTCCCCGCCCTCCTGAAGTCGACCACCATCTCCTTAGATTTTCCCACATTAAGAGTGAGGTTGTGGGATTTGCACCATCCTGTGAGCAGCTCCACCTCCATCCTGTACGCCGACTCATCATTGTCGCTGATGAGACCCACCACTGTTGTATCATCAGCGAACTTGTTGATATAGTTGTTATTGAGTCTAGCAGTACAATCATGTGTAAGCAGACTAAACAGCAGGGGGCTTAGGACACAGCCTTGGGGCGAGCCAGTGCTCACGGCGATGGTTTTTGATGTCCGACTGCCCACCCTGACTGACTGCTGCCGTTGTGATAGAAAGTTAAGGACCCAGTTACAAGTGCCAGTATCCACCCCTAACAGCCTCAGCTTCTCCACCAACTGCTGTGGGATGATTGTATTAAAAGCAGAGCTGAAGTCTATAAAGAGGATCCTGGCATAAGTATTTTTCTGGTCGAGGTGTGACAGTGCGAGGTTCAGTGTTGTGGAGACTGCGTCCTCTGTGGACCGGTTGGCTCTGTAAGCGAACTGCAATGGGTGTAGGTCGGTAGGGAGACAATTTTTAATATGCTGCATAACCAGCCATTCAAAACACTTCATTAATATGGGTGTGAGAGCCACTGGGCGGAAGTAATTGTGACAGGCTGAGTTTGGTTTCTTCGGGACAGGAACGAATGTCCCATCCAATCCCAGATTGCAAGCTGACAATCAGCATTCTTAAGTAGCATATTTGCAATTTTTAGCTTCCAGTCCATAGGGATAGTTGTGCAATTTTGTACATTCTGATAGAAAGACATGCAGGTATGTAGGTAAATTGGATTGGTATCAATGCAAAAATCGTCCCTAGTGTGTGTAGGATAGTGTTAATATGCTGGGGTCGCTGGTCGGAGTGGACCCGGTGGGCCGTAGGGCCTGTTTCCGCGCTGTATCTCTAAACTAAGATCAAATCTCATTGAACCTCATTGAAACTTACCGAATAGAGAAAGGCCTGGATGGAGTGGATGTGGAGACAATGTTTCCACTAGTGGGAGAGTCTAGGACCAGAGGCCATAGCCTCAGGATTAAAGAATGCTCCGTTTGAAACGAGATGAGGAAGAATTTCTTTAGTCAGATTTAGTCAGGTAAATCTGTGGAATTCATTGCCACAGATGGCAGCGGAGGACAAGTCAATGGATATTTTTAAGGCAGAGATCGTCAGATTCTTGATTAGTACGGGTGTCAGAGATTATGGGGAGGAAGCAGGAGAATGGGGATGAATGGCGGAGTAGAATTGATGGGCCGAATGGCCTAATCATGCTCCTGTTACTTATGAACATGAACATATGAACCCCACAACCAGTATTTGTTAAATCCAAATGTGTACTCCATCAGCACGAGTAGATTTGTCGGTTTTATTCTCATTAATTTCTATACTATTGTTACGTTGATTATATTTTTCCCCAACTTTTATCTGTGTCTTCTGTTGTGAGGTTAGAAGTAAAATATTCATTGTCTGTTTTCCTTTCTCTGCCTCTAATTAACTCACTTTCATTGATCTCTTCCTTTTTGCATATTTTTAAATTAATTATCCTGATTTTATATTTATTATATACTTTTATGTGCTATTTTCCCTTTAACAATTTCTGGGTCATCCTTTATGTGCATATATGACTTCATGTTTCAAAATGTCAAGTGAACCTCACCCCACCACATCCTCCTCTCCCCCTCCTCCCACTGTGCCTTTGCAATATAGACTTGAAAGTGCACTTTTTTCTTTAGCTTTCTAACCCTCTGAGTTCCAGGTTGTGTGGTGGAGATGCCCCTCTCAAAGGAGGGAAGGGATATCACCCCATGGGCCACATGAGTGGCAAGGGTGTCTGGTATAATGATGTCAAATGCAATGCTAATGAGTGTATGTCTAGCCGTGGAGAATATCAGGAGAGCTTTTGTACAGTTCTTGTTTTGTGTATGTTAAAAAGAAATCTTGAAAACGTATATTTTTGGAACAAAAAATAGATCGGCAACCTGTTACCAATGATGGTGCGGCACAGTGGCTCAGCTGGTAGCGTCGCTGCCTCACAGTACCAGATACCTGGTTCGATCTTGACAACCATTGCTGTCTGTGTGGAGTTAGCATGTACTCCCTGTGACTGCACGGGTTTTCTTCGGGTGCTCCGGTTTCCTTCCACCTCCCAAAGACGTGCAGGTTTGTAGGTTAATTGACATGTAGGAGGTGGATGAGAGAGATAACATAGAACAAAAGTGAATGGCTGATTGATGATTTTGACTTGAATTGAAAGATACAGCATGGAAACAGGCCCTTCGGCCCACCAAGTCCACACTGACCATCGATTACCCATTCACACTAGTTCTATGTTATCCTGTTTTTGCATCCACTCCCTACACACAAAGGGCAATTGACAGAGGCCAATTAACCTACAAACTCACACGTCTTTGGGATGTGGGAGGAAACCGGAGCACTCAGAGGAGACCCACATGGTCACAGGGAGAACGTGCAAACTCCATGGGGACAGTGGTCAAGGTCAGGATCGAACCCGGGTCTCTGAAGCTGTGAAGCAGCAGCTGTGCCAGCTGCGCCACTGTGCCACCCTTCAGCATGGACTCAGAAGGACCTGGTTCATGCTGCACCTCTAAACTAAACTACAACCATCCCATTACCAGTGGCGATGGTACCTGCTACTACTAAATCCACAGCCTCTGATGGTCCCTCGCTCTCTACTTCACAATATCTGCTTCTTCAATGTTTGCCTTCATGACAGTCCGTCCGATATCTTCTTGTGTGGCTCAGTCAACGTTTGTTCAATTAGCATGGAATGCCTTGCAATATTTTACTACATTATGGGCCATGCATAAATCACGTCATCACTGCTGTGCGTTATTTACAGAACAAAGCTGCATTTGATTTACCTGTAGATCCAGCAGCAGAAGAGGATTGAAGGAAGAATAACTGCTCATTTATTATCAAGCAGCACTTCACTGAATACCTCATCAAATTTGTTATATTAGAATTTCAGGATGGCCCATTATAACTGCGTGTACACATATTGGCATATGTGTATATACATGATGGAAACTATATTGTGTGAAAATTATTTGACTGATTTCCGCAACATGAATAATACTCCGTAATTACTACTGACATAAGCAGCATTCAAAGAGAAGCAGGGGGAAGAACTGATTGGCTGAAGCCCGTGGGGAAGGTGAATCAGAGGTGAGTCAGAGGGGGAAAACTGTTGAAAAAGAGCGCCAAAAGGCAGCTAGACAGCACAGAGATTACGTGGAGTTTGAATAAGCAGCAACAAAGAGAAGCAGGGAGAAGAACTGGTTGGCTGAAGCCTGTGGGAAAGGTGAGTAAGTCACAGGGGAAAAAAACAGTTTAAAACTGAGGAATTTGGTTTGTAAATTGTAAAATTAGACAATTTATCAGTCAATATAAGCAAGGCTGCTCTAGGGGAGCAGCAGTGAGGGAGTGGCCTTGTGAGAAAAGTGTGAGTCTTTGGCTCAAGAGACTTCGGTGAGGAGGCTGAGGGAGGACGCCACACCAAACGAAAGAAGGAGATGTCAAGCAAGCTGATTCAGTGCGATGCTTGCAGTATGTGGGAGGTCAAGGACACTGCTGGTGCCTCTGGCTGCTACAAATGTGAGAAGTGCATCCAGGTAGAGCTCCTGAAGGACCGTGTTGGGGAACTGGAGAAACAAGTGGATGAGCTCAGGTTCGTCTGAGAAACGGAATCGTTCCTCGACGATTCCTAGTGTAAGATTGTTACACCTAAGGTACTGGAAGAGAGAAGGTGGGTGATGGTGAGAAAGGGATGGAAACATGGAATGCAAAGTTCCCCGGGTGTTGTACCTCTTGAGAACAGGTTCACCCACTTAGAAGCTGTCGGGACAGAAGATGTTAACACACTGAGTGGCGGACTCGCTTGCGAAGCAAAAAGTGCTGTTGAGCCAAAACCAATGAGGCTGACGTCAGGCAACGCCGTGGTAGTTGGAGACTCCATTGTGAGAGGTACGGACAGGGGTTTCTGTGGCAACAGACGGGATTCGAGGATGGTGTGCTGCCTCCCTGGTGCCAGGATCCAGGATGTCATTGACAGAGTGCAGAAAATCCTCAAGGGCGAAGGTGAACAGCCGGAGGTTGTAGTGTATGTTGGCTCAAACGATGTTGGAAAGAAGGGGATGAATATTCTGAAGCGTGACTTTAGAGAGCTCGGAAAAATGCTGAAAAGCAGGACCTCCAGGGTTGTTATCTCCGATTTGCTTCCAGTTCCTCATGCTGGACAGAGCAGGAACAGGGAGATACAGGAACTGAATGTGTGGCTGAGGAACTGGTGCAGGGGGCAGGGATTTAGATTCTTAGATCACTGGGATCTGTTTTGGAGTGGGGGAACTGCACAAAAGGGATGGATTGCACCTTAACAGGTGGGAGAACTGGCATTCTGGCAGGCAGGTTTGCCATTGCGACACAGGTGGTTTTAAACTGAATAAGGGGGGGGGGGGGGGGGTATCAAATGGGATAGTCAAGGTCGGAGTAAAAGGGAAAGGGTGGAAAGGGATAGTTAATGACTCCTGAATTAACGGGAAAGAAAGCTCACAAAGGGATAGGAGAGTATGGCCAAGTGTAATAGGGATCGATGTGAAAGGTGAGGTGCATAAGGAATTATAAGTATTGTATTTGAATGCGTGAAGTATAAGAAGTAAAGTAGATGAGCTTGAGGCTCAGTTAGAGGTTGGTAGACATGACATTGTGGGGATTACCGAGACGTGGCTGCAGGAGGATCGGGCCTGGGAACTTGATATTCAAGGTTATACATCCTATAGAAGGGGCAGGCAGTGGGCAGAGGAGGGCGGGTAGCTCTGCTGGTGAGGGATGGAATTCAGTCCCTTGCGAGGGAAGGTATAGGGACTGACGAGGTAGAGTCACTGTGGATTGAGATGAGGAATTGCAAACAAGAAGACACTGTTTGGTGTTACCTACAGACTCGCAAATAGTAGCCCGGATGTAGGGTGTAAGTTGCAGCAGGAGTTAAAACTGGCTTGTAACTAAGGTAATGCCACTGTGGTGATGGGGGATTTCAATATGCAGGTAGATTGGAAAAATCAGGTTGTTCAGGATCCCAAGAAAGAGAGTTTATAGTGTGCCTCCGAGATGTATTCTTAGAGGTGATTGTAATGGAGCCGACCAGAGAAAAGGCAATTCTGGATTTAGTGTTGTCCAATGAACGAGATTTGATAAGAGAACTCGAGGTAAAGGAACCGCTTGGAGGTAGCGATCATAATATGATTAGTTTTAATCTGCAATTTGAGAAGGAGAAGGTTAAATCGGAAGTGTCAGTGATGTAGTTGAACAAAGGGGTCTATTAAGGCATGAGGGAGGAGCTGGCCAAGGTAGACTGTAAAGGGATTCTAGCAGGAATGACGGTGGAACAGCAATGGAAGGAATTTCCGAGCATAATCCGGAAGACGCTGGATCATTTCATTCCAAAAAGGAAGAAAGATTCTAAGGGGAGGCAACTGTGGCTGACAAGAGAAGTTAGGGATATAATAAAACTAAAAGAAAAGATGTATAACACAGCAAAGAGTAGCTGGAAGCCAGAGGATTGGGAAACTTTCATAGGACAACAGAAGGAAACAAAGCGGGCAATACGGGCTGAAAAGATGACGTACGAGGGGAAGCTGGCCAGGAATATAAAGAAGGACAGTAAAAGCTTCTTTAAATATGTAAAGGGAAAAAGAATAGCAAAGTCAAATGTGGTTCCCTTGAAGGTTATTATGGGGAACAAGGAAATGGCAGAAGAGTTGAACAGGCACTTCGGATCTGTCTTCACTAAGGAAGACTCAAACAATCTCCCAGATGTACTGGAGGACAGAGGATCTAAGGGGGTAGAGGAACTGAAATAAATATTCATTAGGTGAGAAATAGTATTAGGCAGGCTAATGGGACTGAAGGACGATACATCCCCTGGACCTGATGGTCTGCATCCCAGGGTCCTCAGGGAGGTGGCTCTAGAAATAGTGGGCGCATTGGTGATCATTTTCCAATGTTCAAAAGATTCAGGATCAGTTCCTGTAGATTGAAGGATAGCTAATGTTATCCCACTTTTCAAGAAAGGAGCGAAAGAGAAAACGAGGAATTAAAGACCAGTTAGCCTGACTTCGGTGGTGGGAAAGATGCTGGAGTCAATTATTAAAGCGGTAATAATGGGGCATTTGGATAACATTAAAAGGATTAGTCCAAGTTTGCATGGATTTATGAAAGGAATATCATGCTTGACTAATCTTCTGGAATTTTTTGAGGATGTGCCAAGTAAAATGGACGAAGGGGAGCCAGTGGATGTAGTGTATGTAGACTTTCAGAAAGCCTTTGATAAGGTCCCGCACGGGAGACTGGTGACTAAAATTAGAGCACATGGTATTGGGGGTAGGGTGTTGACATGGATAGATAATTGGTTGGCAGACGGGAAGCAAAGAATAGGAGTGAACGCGTCCAGCTAAACAGGATAGTGAAGACAGCCAGGAGGATCATTGGTGCCCCCCTCCCTTTCCTGTTGGAGATCTACCAGAAGCGCTACATCCGCAGAGCCATCCACATAATTAAGGACCCTTACCACCCATCCCACCACATCTGCTCCATTCTGCCATCGGGGAAGAGGTGCAGGAGTATCAGCTGCAGAACCAGCAGGATGCTAAACAGCTTCTTCCCACAAGCAATAAAAATGGTTAACGGACTGTGTCCCCGCCCCATACACATACACTCCCACATCTAAACTCGCCCAAACCTTGACAGCTAGGCACCTGTCAAGGTAAAGTCACTGTTCGGTTTGTTTTTAGTTCAATTTTAGGTCTATTTTAGATATGGTAATTTTTAAGTTGTATGTATTTATTTCTGTTTTTATTAATTGCACTGACAAAAACTGATGAGAAACAATTTTTCGTTTCTTCTGTGTATGCAAGTACTCGGTGAAATGACAATAAAGTAAATACTGAATACTTATCAGAATGGCAGGCAGTGGCGAGTGGAGTGCTGCAAGGCTCGGTGTTGGGGCCGCAACTGTTTACCATATATATTAATGATTTGGAAGAGGGAATTAGGAGCAACACTAGCAAAACTGCAACAATCAGGTTCAGGAATGGCTACTTCCCCACAGCCATCAGGCTATTAAACCTGGCTCAGACAAAACCCTGATTATTATGAACCCATTTTCTGTTATTTGCACTTAATCAGTTTATTTATTCATGTATGTATATATTTATATTATGGTATATGGACACACTTATCTGTTTTGTAGTAAATGCCTACTATGTTCTGTGTGCTTAAGCAAAGCAAGAATTTCATTGTCCTATACAGGGACACATGACAATAAACTCACTTGAACTTGAACTTGAACTTGAAGTTTGTGGATGACACAAAGCTGGGTGGCAGTGTGAACTGTGAAGAGGATGTTAGGAGGTTGCAGGGTCTCCTGGACAGGTTGAGTGAGTGGGCAGATGCGTGGCAGATGCAGTATAATATAGATAAATGTGTGGTTATCCACTTTGGTGGTAAAAACAAGGGGGCAGATTATTATCTCAATGGGGTTAGGTTAGGTAAGGGGGAGGTACAGCGAGACCTGGGTCGTCCTTGTACACCGGTCACTGAAAGTTGGCGTGCAGGTACAGCAGGAAGTGAAGAAAGCTAATGGAATGTTGGCCTTCATAACAAGAGGATTTCAGTATAGGAATAAAGAGATTCTTCTGCAGTTGTATAGGGCTCTGGTGAGACCACATCTGGAGTATTGTGTACAGTTTTGGTCTCGTAATTTGAGGAAGGACATCCTTGTGATTGAGGCAGTGCAGCGTAGGTTCACAAGATTGATCCCTGGGATGGCGGGACTGTCATATGAGGAAAGATTGAAAAGACTAGGCTTGTATTCACTGGAGTTTAGAGGGATGATGGGGTTTCTTATAGAAACATATACAATTATAAAAGGACTGGACAGGCTAGATGCAGGAAAAATGTTCCCAATGTTGGGTGAGTCCAGAACCAGGGGCCACAGTCTTAGAATAAAGGGGAGGCTATTTAGGACTGAGGTTAGAAAAAACGTTTTCACCCAGAGAGTTGTGAATTTGTAGAATTCCCTGCCACAGAGGGCAGTGGAGGCCAAATCACTGGATTGATTTAAGAGAGAGTTAGAGATCTAGGTGCTGGTGGAATCAAGGGATTATGGGGAGCAGGCAAGCACGGGTTATTGATTGTGGACGATCAGCCATGGTCACAATGAATGGCAGTGCTAGCTTGAAGGGCCAAATGGCCTCCTCCTGTACCTATTTTCTATGTTTCTATGTTTTGGAGACCTCTGCTTCTTGCCTGTGGCGTGCACAGCCTAAGGTTGTAAGACAACTTGTTCTGTTTGAACTTCTGT
The DNA here is from genome assembly GCF_010909765.2 of Amblyraja radiata. Classification (NCBI taxonomy): domain Eukaryota; kingdom Metazoa; phylum Chordata; class Chondrichthyes; order Rajiformes; family Rajidae; genus Amblyraja; species Amblyraja radiata. The sequence goes on from NC_045956.1 coordinate 170,764,996, forward strand.
TTGTGCACGCCGGGTTGATTGCATTCGTTGAAACAGGGTGGACCACGTGAAGGTTGCAATCTCCCACCCCATATTGGTTACTCATGATTTCAAACACATCCTGTAATTATTAGATAGTCATAGAATTGAACAGCACAGAAACAGGCCCTGCAGCCCAACTAACCAATGCCGACCAAAATGCCCCTTCTATGATAATCCCATTTGATCCATATCCCTCTGAACCTTTACTATCCATGTACCTATCCAAGAGAACATTGTTATTGTACCTGCCTCAACCAACCCCTCAGACTAAAAGGACGTACCTTTAGAAAGGAGAGGAGGAGGAATTTCTGTAGTCAGAGGGTGGTGCCACATGATGTGAACTCATGAAGTTATGAGCATGAAAACAAACCATGCCGACCACTGATTACCCATTCATACTAGTTCGCTGTCATCCCACTTACACACTATCATCCAACTTACACATTTGCCCTCTACATACATGGGCAATTTCCAGAGGCCAATTCATCTACAAACCTGCACATTTTCGGGATGTGGGAGAAAACCGTAGCACCCAGACGAAGCCCATGCGAAGCCCACAGGGGGACGTGCAAACTCCACGTGGCTGGCACCCAGCTTGTAGTTCAAACAGAAGATAAACACAAAATGCTGGAGCACTCAGCGGGACAGGTAGCATCTCTGGAGAGAAGGAATGGGTGACGTTTCGGTCGAGACCCTTCAGACTAATATGGGGACTGTTTGTTCAAACTGCAAGTTGGACAAATTCTGTACATTCTTAGCACGCCAGGGATAAGTACCAAGCTTTAAGACCTCAGCCAAAAAGTGCAAACATGTTCCTTTGCAGGAGAATATCCTCTTTGTTAGCTACAGGTATATATATGTCTGGTATGCCGAACAAAATCAAAGTTTCAAATGTATTTGAAATATAACTATTAAATATAATTTATTTCTAACTCGACACCGTCTACAAAACAAATGTTATTGCCGTGTTTAAATTGTCACAGGTGCATTGTATCATTTGGCAGCGGTTAGACTGGAAGTGGGGGGGGGGGGGGGGGGGGGAAGGAGGAATTTAAATTCCATTCTAACCTACAGTAATCTGATCATTCGATCTCTCAGTCATGCAACAAACCAACTAGAGTTCAGCACTCCATATTAGGCGAGCAGAAGCTTTACCAGATAATAACTGTGTGGAAAGGAACTGCAGATGCTGGTACAGAATATACTAAAGACAGATACAAAGTCCTTGAGTAACTCAGCGGGTCAGGCAGTCTGAACGCTGAGTTACTGTGTAACGGGCCGATTCAACCCTCACGATTTGGGCCGAACGAATCGGACAAAGCGGGCCCATCCCACGTCGGGTCCCCATTGTTTTTGGCGCACATCCTTGCCCAGGATAATAAAGTTTGAGTCCAACTAGATAATAGAGTCCAACAATGGGTGGCTACGGTGGCGCAGCGGTAGAGTTGCTGCCTTACAGCGCTTGCAGCGCTGGAGACCCGGGTTTGATCCTAACTACGGATGCTGTCTGTACTGAGTTTGCACGTTCTTCCCGTGACCGCGTGGGTTTTCTCCGAGATCATTGGTTTTCTCCCACACTCCAAAGACGTGCAGGTATGTAGGTTAATTGGCTTGGTGTAACTATAAATTGTCCCCAGTGTGTGTAGGATGGTGTTAATGTGCGGGGATCACTGGTCGGTGTGGACTCAGTGGGCCAAAGAGCCTGTTTCCGCGCTGTATCTCTAAATTAAACTAAATTAAATAGGGTGCAGAATTGTTGGCGTTGGATTTTATGTCTGCTTCCTCTGGTCAAGTGCCCTGGGTGCCTCTTTAAAAGCTGCACATTAATTTCAGCGGGATAGTTGCACAAGGTCCTTACGGGATTGTTGCCAACTTTATGTCTAATCTGCAGGAGGGATGTGGGCGGCTGGAGTTTGAGGATCTACCCGGTGTTTTGGAAAGATGCTGAGGTGAAGAACAAGTGACCACTAATGTAATTTATGAATTGAAAGGCAGGAAATCATTCTAAGCCACCTCATACTTTAAAGCCAAATTTTGATGCCAACACAATTACTACATAGAATTAACTGGTCAATGACATCGTTTCCAGCCTCCCAGTTACTCTGCTACTTTTCCTTCTTCGTACACTCATCTGCTGTTCCCAAGTCCCTCATTTCCCTTGTATCTCCCTGTCTTCAGAGTCATAATCATATAGTCCTACAATGTGGAGATAGGCCCTATGGCCCAACTTGCCCATGCTAACTAATATGGTGTCACGGGTGAGGGGAGAAGGCAGGAGAATGGGGTTAGGAGGGAGAGATGGATCAGCCATGATTGAATAGCGGAGTAGGCTTGATGGGCCGAATGGCCTAATTCTACTATCGCTTATGAACTTACGAACATGCCCCATCTGCACTGGTCCCACCTGCCTGCATTTGGTCAATGTCACTCTAAACCTATCCTATCCATGTACTCTTCGACCTATATTCCTCGCTTTACATTTCACTCCTCTTCTTCCCTTATTTGACACCCTTTGCCTCGTTTCTCTTCTGCTGCCTTTGGGTACTGCTCCACACATTTGCCAATCAAACCTGCATTCATCTACATTCACTTGCAACTTGCCAGGCATTGTCCTGCCCCCACCTCTCTTTTCCAGCTCCCTCTCCTCTACTACTATCAGGCTGAAGAGGGGTCCCGACCCGAAATATCATCTGTCCATTTCCTCCACGGATGTTGCCTGACCCATTGAGTTCCTCCAACATTTATGTTTTGTGTTTTGTTCACCAAGCTGAGGTTGATTTTAACTTTTTACAATGGGGGGAAATTACCTGAAAATATTACTGCCTTTTTAACAGCAGCTGTAAAGTCTTCGCCTTTTCTACAATGGGTTAACTTATCATCTTGATGAGTTAACCCAGCTTGCAGCGTGTTTCTGAGAATTGACCAATGTTATGAAGCAACTTGGACACTGATTGCCACATCTGTACAGAACTGGTTGGAGTTTCCACTGTGGGGAACAAACCTGTTGCATTAGCAGCAGAGCCTAAAAGCGTAGCATCATACATAATCATTGCTGCTGTCAGCTTTAGTATTGTTGGGCATACTGTGAGGGTTCAGCGAATGGCCTGGTTTCCAATAGGTGGTATTGGGCTTATGTATGTATTTATGGTGATAATTAAGTATGTCGATGCATAAAGCTGCTGTAATTGCTGATAATGGATTACGCATGTCTCACCACAGTCACTCTCTCTTCTCCGCCCTCCCATCAGGCAGGAGGTGCAGAAGTTTGAATACGCACACCTCCAGATTCAGGGACAGTTTCTTCTCTGCTGTTATCAGGCAACTGGACCGTCCTCTCACCAACGAGAGAGCAGTGCTGATCTACCATCTACCTCATTGGAGATTTTCGACCTATCTTTAATTGGACTTTACTGGACTTCATCGTGCTCTAAACGCTATTCCCTTTGTCCTGCATCTGTACACTGTGGACAGCCCGGTTGTCATTATAGTCTTTTCCCTGACCGGATAGCACGCAACAAAACGTTTCTTTACTGTACCTCGGTACATGACAATAATAAACTAAACTAAACTAAAATAAACTAAACAAAAACTAAAACTATAATGTATGCACGGGACAAGCTGTTCACACAGAAAGTGGAGGATGCCCTGAACACGCTGGTGTGACTGATAGTGATAGAAGCAGTTACAATAGAGACATTTTAGAGGCTTTAAGACAGGTACATGGATCAAAGGGAATTGAGGGATATGGATCATGTTCAGGCAGAGGAGAGGAGTCCAACGTTGCAGCCACTGTGGACTGGAGGTGCTATTCTTGTACCGTATCATCCACTATCTACCTTATTGGAAACCCTCGGATTCTCTTTGATCGGACTTTACTGGACTTTGCCTTGCACTAAATATTATTCCCTTTATAATGTATCTGTACACAGTGGATGGCTCGATTGTAATCATGTATAGCCTTTCTGCTGACTGGTTAGCACACAACACAAGCTTTTCACTGTACCTCAGTGCACGTGACAATAAACTCAACTCAACTCAAGACTTGCCTGGGACAGGTGCTGCAGGCAGCTGGGCTAACAAGGAGTATTGGGTGAGTATTGGTTGATTGATAAACAGTGATAATTTTTCTGAAATTAGACACAAAATGCTGGAGTAACTCAGCGGGACAGGCAGCATCTCTGGAGAGAAGGAATGGGTGACGTTTCAGGTCGAGACCCTTCTTCAGACTGAATTTCCTTCATGTCCTTCCATGATCACGGCCTGTTTCATGCCATTCCAAAGTTGAATTTTACACCGATTCTTAACATGGATGTGAGATGACTAGGTGCGGAAATATATGGCCTAGAAGCCAGTAAGAAGGATTGGAGCCAAATATCTGAGGCAGCTACCATTGTCAAAATAAAGAAAGCCAGACCATTTTTTCTATATCACACTTCGCAAGAAAATCACAATTTGCTCTTATTTCCCACATGCTTTCCTGGTCTCAGATGTCCGCTTTACTCAATATGCCAGACAGCTACATCGCCGAATACTTGCTGCATATTATTAGGAGCACAATCCCTCTGGGAAACTGCGCAACCTTTGCAGATTCTCGTTGCAGAGGTGAATGGAACAGAACGGGATCGCTGTGGACATCCGATATCTCCTCGCGGCCGACAGAAATAAGCTCAGCGAGTCTGTAATTCATCCTTACATGGAGCTCGGAGCTGGCTGGTGCGCCCTGGAAAGAATGTAGCGTTTTCTATCTTCTCCTTGAAGCGGCCTTTTCACGGGGCGACTTGACGCAAGAGTTAACCGGAGTTTAACATCGTGGGAACCTCGTGCGATAACAGTACGGCATTCGTGGACCACCGTGGACCACCGTAGCGCTAACGGCAGGTAGTCGTGTAACTTGGTCACTCGGGAGAAAATTCAAGAAAGTTTGAATTTCTCCAAGAGTGACTTGTACACTTGTGGTTGAGTATTGCAACATTATATGAACGTAGTGGCCAGTGCGATATCCGTAATAACTCTTGCGGGTACCGTGGGAACTCCTGCGAACGGTGAACCCGGAAGCTGGACAGAGGGGACAGAAGGTGAGTAAAAATTATCTTCTGTGGGATTGAATTTAAAAAATAAATAAAAATAAAGATTTGCATCCGCATATGGACATCAACTTATTCATGAGTTATGTTAATGAGATTCAAGAAAATAACTATAATCTTTAAAAGGGACTTTAAAAGGGACTTTACTGAAAGGTCACGCATTTTTATGGTCCGTGAGAAATTTTTCACATGTACTTCTTTGAGAGATACAGGTCGGAGACCTCGGGTCCAGGGGTCCGGAACGCTACCAATCAATGTTGTACAGAGACCCGTGTAAGGAATGAACTGCACATGCTGGTTTAAACCGAAGACAGACACAAAAAGCTGGAGTAACTCAGCGAGTCAAGCAGCATCTCTGGAGAAAAAAAGCTGATGTTTCGGGACGAGACACATCTTCAGACTCAATTCCGATTAGGCTGTCTGAAGAAGGGCTCCGATTCGAATCGTCACCTATTCTTTTTCTCCAGAGATGCTGCCTGACCCGCTGACTTACTCCAGCTTTTTATGTTTTTCTTCCCAGATCTGACTTACCTGCTGAGTTACACCAACATTTTGTGTCCTTCTGTGCATATTAACCAGCATTAACCAGCGTCTGCAGTTCCTTTAGACATTACCTAACTTCAGATTTTAGAGATATAGCGCGTGGGAACTCCTGCGAACGGTAAACCCGGAAGCTGGACAGAGGGGACAGAAGGTGAGTAAAAATATCGACAAGGGAACATGTGTCCTTCGAGGACGTCCCACCTAATTGTCATTGTTGGATAATCTTTTTAACAGGAACACTTGCAGAGATGGCTCCCAGAAAATCTCAAAGAAAGGGGGTAAAGCGTGTCAGAGATGTTTTTGCCATGTTGCGCTATTCAGTTTCTATATTGTTTCAGTTTCTATATCTATATTGTTGCTCTATTCAGTTTCCCAGGGGGTCGGGACGGGACTGGAGTTGGGAGGGAAAGGTGGGGGAGTCGAGGGAGAGGAGGGGGAGACAGTCTTCATTTACTGGCGGCGGGTGTCTGTCACTGAAACAGGCAGGTGAGATTTCACATCCACCTTGTGTGTGCCTCTCTCTCTCTCTCCCTCCCTCTTACACAGGCTGAGAGACTCTGCCTCTGTGAGTGTACGTCTCTTTCTCCCCCTCTCCCACACACAGTAAGACCGAGGTACTGTGCTCAGTCCATCTGTGTCTCCCACATACACAGTAAAATATGTCTCCAAATGAGCCAATTCAACCAAGGGAGGATATATATAGTGTGTGAAAAAAAAAGTTACATCATTTGTGTCACGTGTAGTTCACGATGTTCATTCAAGATTTAATGCGAAAGCTCGGGAAACGGACAAGTCACTCGCACAAATAACAGAAATGCCGAGTACCGTGGGAACTCTTTATCTACCCCCGTTATATCGTGCGAGACTCGTGCTGGACCACGATCTCTTCACTCTGGTGACATCTTGCGTCAACTCGCCCCGTGAAAAGGCCCCATGAGGGTTGCGTTACAACCGCGGCCAAAAGGTGAAGAAAATCAACGCAGGTGAGTTTGCCCATTAGCGAGCTTTTGATCCCTCACAAGCTCGTTAGAAGTGTACGAGCATCCAACGCAACACGTAAAGTGAGTCCCTGACCGTGAGATTCTACATGAGGTTTCAGGCTGACTTAGTTTAGTTGATTACTGCCACACGTAACAAAGTATAGTGACAGTTTTTGTTTGCATGCTATCAAGTCAAAGAAAAGACTAGACACTAACACAATCAGCACATCCACAGTTCTCTTGAAATAAAGATTTAAAAGACCTTGAGTTTGGTTTATTGAGTTTGACTTTAGTTTATTGTCATATGTACTGTGCAATAAAAGGTTTTTGTTGCGTACTAACCAGTCTGCGGAAAGACAATACATGACCACGATCGAGCCATCCACAGTGTACAGATTAAGCAGAGCATAGTTAAAGTAAGAATATTGGACTCAAAATGCCGGAGTAACTCAGCGGGACAGGCAGCATCTCTGGAGAGAAGGAACGGATGGCGTTTCGGGTCTGAAGACGGGTCTCGACCTGAAACGTCACCCATTCCTTCTCTCCAGAGGTACTGCCTGTCCCGCTGAGTTACTTCAGCAATTGGTGTTTATCTTCAGTGTAAACCAGCATCTGCAGTTCCTTCCTACATGTAAAAGCAAGAAATGATGCTGTCGGAGTAGAGATTTAAAAGAGTGGAGCGATTGTGATGCGTGATTGCAGATCCACCGCTGTGACTAGCACACAAAGAGTCGTCTGGGTTGGTTGTAACAAGAGTGGAACGATTGTGATGGACCCTCTTCTTGGACTGACATGCAAAGAGTCTCCATGCTCCAACGCCATCTTGTCCAAAAAGATAAAACAGAATCATGTCTTTCATCTGTAGATGGAATCTGAACCATTGAGATGTTGACACTTCTCTCCCTTAAGTTTTTAGTTCAGAGATACGGCGCGGAAACAGGCCCTTCGGCCCACCGAGTCCGCTCTGACTCGCGCTCCCTGCCTATTAACACTATCCTACACATACTAGGGACAATTTACACTTATATCAAGCCCATTAACTTACAAACCTGTATATTTTTGTAGGTAGTGTGGGAGGAAACCGGAGCACCTGGAGAAAACCCATGAAGTCATGGGGAGAACAAACAAAGTTTGTACAGACGGTACCCGTAGTCAAGATCGAACCTGGGTCTCTGGTGATGTGAGGCAGCAACTCCACCACTGCGCTGCAGGGCTGCCACAAAATCAATGGCAGTTGTTAGGCCAGCAGAAAGAACATGCAATATTTAATTCCAGGGATGAATTACCCACTGCCCAAATGATGTCAGCTCTATGACATCCCCATCTTCACTGATACCAGACAGATTCTATCTCATTATAAAAATATTGATTTTGTTTAGACTACTCTCGCACTTAGACATTGAAGCACCACTTGTCAGCTCATGGACATGGTACAGAGACTATTTGGATTCAATCTGCAATCTGTTATCTAGCTTTGAAATGGTCTTTCCATAATCTAGCGTACTCTCCGATTCACCTCCACCTCACTGCAGACCATGGATTTTCTCTATGGAACTGATCCATTACATAGAAACATAGAAACATAGAAAACAGGTGCAGGAGTAGGACATTCGGCCCTTCAAGCCTGCACCGCCATTCAATATGATCATGGCTGATCATCCAACTCAGTATCCTGTACCTGCCTTCTCTCCATACCCCCTGACCCCTTTAGCCACTAGGGCCACATCTAACTCCCTCTTAAATATAGCCAATGAACTGGCCTCAACTACCTTCTGTGCCAGTGAATTCCAGAGATTCACCACTCTCTGTGTAAAACATGCTTTTCTCATCTCGGTCCTAAAAGACTTCCCTCTTATCCTTAAACTGTGACCCCTGGTTCTGGACTTCGATGTCCCCAACATCGGGAATAATCTTCCTGCATCTAGCCTGTCCAACCCCTTAAGAATTTTGTAAGTTTCTATAAGATCCCCCCTCAATTTCCTAAATTCTAGCGAGTACAAACCGAGTCTATCCAGTCTTTCTTCATATGAAAGTCCTGCCGTCCCAGGAATCAGTCTGGTGAACCTTCTCTGTACTCACTCTACGGCAAGAATGTCTTTCCTCATTACAACGCTAAGAACTATATTCTGGACTCTTACATGCACTTTGGTCTACCTAAATACTTGAGTTTGACTTGATTGTATTTACAGTGCATTCAGGAAGAATTCAGACCCCTTCATTTTTTCCACGTTTTGTTACGTCACAGTCTTATTTTAAAATGGATTACATTCTTTTTTTTCTTATCATTAATCTACACACAATACCCCAGAATGCAGAAGCAAAAACAGGTGTTTAGAAATGTTTGGTTTTGGTAAAAAATGGAAATTGCCTCTAGTATGTAGGATAGAGCTAGTGTACGGGGTGATCGCTGTTTGGCACAGACTCAAAGGGCCTGTTTCCACACATTATCTCTAAAGTCTAAAGTGATGTAACATTTTGAATATTACTAAAAGAACCAAGGTATTTTTGTGGAAGTGTTATCCAATGCCTGACACCAAGCCAAATAAGAGGAAATAAAGCGGAGGAATTAAGTACGTTTATTTAATACAGGGCAAATGGGGGGATTGGAAAGAGCAAAAGAAAAATACTATAATTAGAAGCGTACAGGAGGGAAAAGATGACAAAAGTGATGATGCAGCGAGAGGCAAATAGATTTCACAAGCTCACAATTTCACAAGTTATAGGAATGGAATTAATCCATTCGGCCCATCGAGTCTACTTCACCATTCAATCATGACTGATCTCTGCCTCCTAATCCCATGTTCTTGCCTTCTCCCCATAACCCCTTTCTGTGTAAAATACATGCCCCCCACATCTACCTTAAACGGTGCCCATCTCATCTTGATGCTATACCCTCCAACCTTTGACAATTCCATGCTAGGAAATAGGTTCTGACTACCCTAACCATGGCTCTCATCATTTTATATACCTCTCTCTGGTCTCCTCGCAGTTTCTCAAGCTCCAGAAAAAAACAATCCCAGTTTGTCTAAACTCACTTTATAGCCAATCACCTTTAATCCAGGCACCACTCTCGTAAACCTCTTCTGAACCCTCTCCAAATTCATCACATCCTTCCTGCAATGGGGCAACAAGAACTGCACACAATATATACGATGCAACCTAACCAAAGCCCTATAAAACTGCAACATGACTTCCTGACTTCCTACTCAATGCCCTGACTGATAAAGGAAAGCATAAGCCTTCTTTACTACTGTAATCAATTTGTGTTGCCACTTTTAGGGGGCTATGGACTTGGAGCCTAATTAGGGAGGGATTACTCTACTTACGTTGACACTTTCGGGAAACTGTTTAGGTTTAGCATTAGGTTTTGCCACATGTACTGAGGTACAGTGAAAAGCTTCTCAGCATTGTACCACAACAGTTCCATAGACCAAGTACAATGTCTTCAATGTGGTAAAGGTGGGATGTCTTTGATTAGAGACACAAAATGTTGGAGTAACTCAGCCGGACAGGCAGCATCACTGGAGAGAGGTAATAGGTGACGTTTTGGGTCAAGACCCTTCTTCAGAGTGAGAGACAGGGGAGAGGGAGACACAGAGATATGGAAGGGCACAGTGTGTGAAAACGAGACATCAAAGAGGACGAGCTTCAAGGAAAATGTAGAATTGATCATTGTTAGCTAGGGGAAGCAGCGATACATTTTGTTGCCAGCAGTGAAATACTTAAAAAGAACACACAATACACAATAGAATTTAACACAAACATCCACCACAGCATTCCTCATTGTGGTGGAAGGCAACAAAGTTCAGTCAGTCCTCCTCCTTTGTTCATCCGTGGTTGGGGCCATGAACCCTCCGTAGTTGCCGCTATGGATGGCCCGATGTACAGGTCCTCTTGTTGGGATGATCAAACCTCTGATGTTGGGATGGTCAAACACATTCCGCGGCTTGGAGTGCCTGTATCGGCACTTTCCTACCGGAGACCGCAGGATGTTCTAGGACGCAAGCCGGCGGTCGGAGCTCTTCCCCAGTGGTCCCTGGCAAGGGATCCCAGGCTCCGGATGGTAAGTCCATGCCACACCCGCAGCTCGAAGCTCCGCAGACCACAGCCCCATGATGCCAAAGTCACCAGGCCAGCGACCGGAGCACTCCTTTCTGGCAACCCCCAGCAAGGGTTCGCCCGCTCCACGATGGAAAAGTCCATGCTGCGCCAGCTGCTGAAGCTCTTGGGCCCAACACCAGGAAAGGCCGCTCCAATTTATGCTGTTAGGCCGCGAGGGAGGCGGCATGGAAAACGTTCTTCTCTCCGTCGAGGAGGCGACCAAAAGCGGTTCCCCCCTTTCCCCCCCCCCCCACCACCCCCAAACAAGACAAACCAAGAGACACCCAAACTAACATTTAGACACACCAAAAAAAAAAAAAAAAGTCGTAATAACGAACACGCTGCTGACAGGGCAGCCGACTCGCAGCACCACCACCAACCAGAGGTAAAGGGAATAACATGAATAACGTTTAGTGCTAGATAAAGTCTAGTAAAGTCCGATCAAAGATAGGCCGATGGTCTCCAATGAGGCAGACAGTAGCTCAGACGGCTCTTTCCAGTTTTGCTTATATTATTCACGACTGTCCATTTAACTGGCAGAGAAAGCACACATCAGCCATATTAAAGCAGGTGACATCTCTGGGCACCCACAGATATTGACATGAATACACATTAAGAGTTTAATAGCTTGCAAATTCTAGATGGAGGCACTTAGTCACTTCTCTCTGTGTTTGCCATGGCTTTTAAGCACATCTGTATTTTTTTTAACTGATTACATGGTGCAACAATCTCATTATCTGCTTTAGAATACTAACCTTTCCATGTTTAATTAGCTCACGGTTACTGCTGATATAACCGCGGATGAGTTTCTCATCATTTGAGTATTCCATGTAGGCTAATAAATACACCTTTGAAATATTTGTAAGACTGACATATATATATATATATATATATCTATGTGGCTTTAGGGATTTTCAATCTTCATTGTAATGCTGGAAATGTCTTCAATTTAAAGTTAAGACTAAAGTAATTCTGGTGTCCAGAAATGTCATCTCATTCAGAAATCAGATACAATGGAGTTGAAAGAAGAACGGTCGGTTGGCTGTTCTCAGTCTTCCAAGTGAGGGCCAAGTATCTGAAACTGATGGTAAGAAGTCATGGAACTGGTTTCCAGTAGGAATTCAGAAGGGAATAACATGTTCTGCATTGGGAATTCCCTGCCGACCCACTCAGCTGACTTTTAGTTTAGTTTAGAGATACAGGTCTTTTGGCGTACCGAGTCCGTGCCGATCAAAGATCCCTGCACACTAAAACTATCCTACACTCTAGGGACAATTTAAAAAAAACAATTTTTACCAAAGCCAGTTAACCTGCAAACCTGTACATCTTTGGAGTGTTGGAGGACACCGGAGCATCCGGAGAAAACCCACGCAGGTCACGGGGAGAACGTACAAACTCTGTACAGACAGCACTGGTAGTCAGGATCGAACCCGGATCTATGGCGCTGTAAGGGAGCAACACCACCCTCTCCCTCACCCTCTCTCTCTCTCTCTCTCTCTCCTCCCCCCCCCCTCACTCTCTCTCTCCCTCTCCCTCTTTTGCTCTCCATCTCCCTCTCTCTCACCCCCTCCCCCTCTCCCTCCCCCTCTCCCACCGCTCAGGGCATTGAAAGTCACTATGTAATTTTAGGTAGGGGCTAAAAATGCCCGATAATTCTTGCTCCTGTGCTATGAGGGTCTTCTTTAATCGCCCAAGATGAAAGCACATCTGCCAGGCTGACACTCAGAGATCTTTGATGCTACAATCTGTCCGAGGGACAGAGATTCCACCATGAAGACATACCAATGCAAGCAGTATTTTCTCAATGCTTTCCTGAAAAGCAGCAGCAGAAAAATAATCCAACCAAATGACTAGTCAAACAGCATTGCCTGTAAAACTTTAAATCTTCGCCAAATGTTTTGGTCATCCTGTTAGAGGAAAGATGTTGTCAAGCTACAAAGGATGCAGAGAAGTTTGACGTGGATATAGCCAGGACTCGAGGGCCGGAGCTATAAGGAGAGGTTGAGCAAACTAAGACTTTATACCTTGGAGCGCAGGAGGATGAGGGGTGGTCCTACACTTCCTTATCATCGTCTGTTTTGATCTGTCCTTTTCACAGCCAACCGTTCCATATTTCTAGACTCTCTCTCCTCTAACTCTCAGTCTGAAGAAGGGGCCCGACCCGAAACGTCACCCATTCCTTCTCCACATAGATGCTGCCTTACCGAGTTACCTCTTGAGTTGCTCCAGCATTTTGTGTCTATGAGAGCTCTCATGTTACATAGATACATAGATACATAGAAAATAGGTGCAGGAGTAGGCCATTCGGCCCTTCGAGCCTGCACCGCCATTCAATATGATCATGGCTGATCATCCAACTCAGTATCCCGTACCTGCCTTCTCTCCATACCCCCTGATCCCTTTAGCCACAAGGGCCACATCTAACTCCAATGTTGGACATTTCCATCCTGGGACAGAGGCTCTGATTGTCTACCCTATCTACGCTTCTCATAATTTTACTTCGGAGTCACGTGAGTGATTCCGTGAAGAACCCGCTCAGCACGACTGCGCGACATTACGTCCAGCAGAGCAACAGCGGGAGTCAGGCGCTCCCGCTATGGAGGTGAAATAACGGACCGTCAGGTAAGCTGACGTCGGGTTTTTCTTTCACAGGGAGCCTTCTGCTTTCCGGCAGAGAAGAAAGGCTCTAGAACAAACCTGTCCCCCGCTCGACTCTGCGGAGGAGCGTTCCATCTGGGGTGGGGGGGGGGGGGGCAGCAACAGAACAGACCTGTCCCCCGCTCGACTCCACGGAGGAGCGTTCCATCTGGGGGGGGGGGGGCAGCAACAAGGCGGTAGGACCGCTTACCCGGCGCTCCGCTATCCCGACACCATGCCGAGCCCAGCCCCGTTAGCACCTGAGCAGCGGGCTGGAAGTAACGCCACGGAAGAGGCGTCCGGCCGGTGGGTCCGACTTGTCGGACGGGGACGTCTCTCCACCCAGGCGGGGGAGAGACAGCCGCCTGAGTCGCATGGAGCGGCTCTTGGAGCAGGAGCTCCAGCGAGGTGCACCCCAGGAGGGGCGCTCTCGCAGAGGGGGGTCAGGCACTCCCTCCACAGTGCCTTGTGCACTATCCATTGCTTCCTCCTTTCCAGAGGATAGCTTTGGTGACCAGGACTGGGCTGGTCAAAAACAGGGGCAATGGCTGAAGATCTCGGGAGTATGCAAGGGGTGCAGGAACAGGAAGAGCTGCTAGGTGTGGTGGACAGCTACGTGGCAACCCCACGTGCAGGAGGCCGTTAAAAGCCTGACATCAGCCATCACATCGTTTTCCTCGTTCCGTGGACAAATACGGAGATGACCACAACCTTCGTAAACAAGTCAAAAGACCTGCCATAAATCCTACATTTGTGGGGTTGTGCAAAACCCCAGCCACTGAGCCAGACCCACTGCTCTTTGGCAAAAACCTCACAAAGCATATGAAGGACATGAAAGAGGTTTTACAAAACTTTCGGCTCATGAGGGCAGGGCCGGGACGAACAAACCAAAAACAGTAATTCCTACGCAGCAGCACCCCATCGCGTCCATCAGTCAACGTCTACCATATGGGACTGATGAAAGCTCGGGGTCCGCATTCGATCACCGAAAGTCTTCTTTAGACCAGGGCCCAGAGCGGACCCCATGGAAAATGTGCCACCCCCCAACGTCACTGCCACGTCAGACGACGTGCAACACTCGTTGGACCGGCAGGAAACAGAAGAATACCCATAACCATGGAGGTAGGTGGGTCTGGTTCCTACCAGTATATAGAGTAATACTAACACATGGGAGTCTATCACGAGTGATCAGTATATACTCAATGGCATTAGTGAATACAAATACATTCATACTAGAAAAATTGCCACCAGGTCAACATTCACCACAGAGGGTATTTTCCCCCTCTCTGTTAAAGAAACAAGAGGGACAAGCTGAACTGGTGAGACTAATTACAAAGGGTATCATGGGAAAACCTGAACCCTTGCAATTCGTATCAAATATATTCACTAAACCAAAAAAAGATGGTGGGTGTCGCATCATCATTGACTTAACTTCACTAAATATGTTTGTTAAGTAAATACATTTCAAAATGGAACCGGTTGTTACTGCCAAACAACTAAATTCCAAAGGATACTTCATGGCAAGCATTCATCTTAAAGATGTTTACCATTTAGTACCATTCACAAGGATCGTCGCAGATACCTGAAATTTACCTGGATGGGGCAGCTATAGCAGTTTAAAGCGTTACCCAATGGATTCACATCAGCCCAAGATTGTTCACTAAGACACTAAAACCAGCTCTGACAATATTCAGAAGACAAAAACATATTGTCATGGCATATCTTGATGATATCTTAAATGGTAGGCAAGACCATGGAATTGACTATGTTAGTTGTATCAGCTACCAAACAGTTATTCGAAAACCTGGGATTGTCTTACATCCAGATAAATCTAAGTTGAAGCCATCCACTATCATGGACTACTTGGGCTTCACAATTAATTCAGTCTACGTGACTGTAACATTGCCAAGAGAACGTTTGGCATAGTTTCAGCCTATTATCATCACTAACCCTACGTCAGTTATCCAAACAGATGCCAGTGCTCAAGGCTGGGGAGCAACTAACTCTATATCCAGCACAAGTAGTAGATGGACTAACCCAGAGTCATCGTTACCACTTACACTGGGCATTAATTATATAGAGATGTTGGGTGACTTTTATGGTTTAAAAGCATATGCACAAATATACATCACTTGCATGTACGGTTACAAATAGATAATACTACGGTGGTGGCCTACATTAACCATATGGGCGGCATAAAATCGGTATCATGCGACAAGTTGGTCAACACAATTTGGCAATGGTGTGTCGAAAGACATATTTGGCTATCAGTAACTTACCTGCCAGGTAAGCTAAATACAGTGGCAGACAGCAGGTCACGTAAATTTAATGACAACATCGAATGGATGTTAAAACCCCCCAAAAGATTTTTCGCAAAAGTTATCAAGCAATATGGCACGCCAGATATCGATTTATTTGCATCAAGGCTAAATCACCAGGTACCTATATGTATGTCGCTTGGGAACCAGACCCCGAGGCAGCAGCGGTAGCTGCGTTCGCGCTGGATTGGGGAAATTCTTCTTCTATGCATTTCCTCCCTTCTGCCTCATCAGTCGGGGACTACGCACAATACAAATGGACTCTGCTTCAGGTATTTTGATAGTACCCGACTGGCCTACGCAGCCATGGTTCCCAATACTCCATGACATGGTTGTTGAAGCTCCGATAGTATTCCCCAGTGACCCAGAGTTATTAACACCCAGTGTCAGGCGCAAGCCACCCGTGCCATGAAAAAATCAAACTCCTGGGTTGCAGATTCTGCACAAACCACTTCTGGGACTGGGATTATCAGAACAAACCATCGACACCATGTCAGCATCCCTCTGAACATCCACTAAAAAACAGCACTTGTCCAGCATCAAAAAATGGGAGAAGTACTGCTTGGATACAGGGACCACCTACTCAACCGCTACAGTTACCAACGTACTGGAATTCCTGGCGAACCTTCACCACGATGAAGGACGCAGCTACAGAGCCATCAACACAGCTAGAAGTGCCTGCCTGTCTGTTTAAAACCAGCTCCAGGACAACAGGCCATGGGGTCGCAACCGCTGGTGGTCAAACTAATGAAGGGTATTTACAACTCTAACCCCTAGACCAAGGTACACCCATACATGGGATGTCAGTATGGTCCTGACATACCTCAGGGGATGGCCACCAGCCAGATCCCTCAACCTGGAACAATCTATGCTCAAAACACTCATGTTGATGGCACTTGTATCTGCACAGAGGATCCAGTCACTACTCCTATTGCGACTGGACAGCATGCTCACAGCTCCAGACCAGATCTCTGTCGTTATCCAGAGACTGATCAAACAGAGCAGACCAGGAACACCTAATCCAGTCGTGGAATTCCGGGTTTACCCACCAGAACCACGGTTATGTGCCATGACCCACCTACTATCCTACATAGACACAACCAAAATATTCGAGGGAGATGAAAAGCCTTGTGGGTCAGTCATAAAAAACCTTATGGTCGGGTGACGAGCCAAACCATTGCGAGATGGCTCAAGCAGGTGCTAAAAACTGCTGGGATAAACACTAACATGTACAAATTTTATTCCACCAGGGCAGCATTCACGTCGACGGCTAAAAGAATGGACGTGCTTATAGACCACATCCTGGCTACAGCAGGATGGTGGGGGGAAAGACCGTTCAGAAATTCTATAATAAGCCGTTGGCAAAACCTGTTTTATTTGCAGAAAAGATTTTACAGACTGCAAATATTTAATTTAAGCCCAGGGGAGCAATTTAATTTCTTTATTGTTATTGTTAAAAAATACCATTGTGTTTTTCTACAAACAGATTAATTGGTTGATTACGATAACACACTTCCTCCCTCAAGGACCGGCAGTGCGTGAAATAATACCTGTTACACGGTTTGAAATCACAGAGCTTTGAAGTCTTCACGGAATCACTCACGTGACTCCGAAGTAAAATAGTAAGATTAAACGAGAACTTACCAGTTTGAAGTTTGATCTGTATTTTAAGATACCAGTTGAACTTTATGATAGAGGGCGGGGAGCGGAGCGCACGTAATCCCTCAACGTTACTCCTCATAAAATAAAGATCAAACTTCAAACTGGTAAGTTCTCGTTTAATAATAATAATAATATAATAAAGCTTTATTTCAGACACAGGTCCTTATAACACATCATACAGTATAAGCAGATACAAAAAATACATTAAAAATTGCATATTAGCCTATAAGATATACAAGCTATTGCACCAATGCCATCTTAGCCTAGAAGTGAATCTATAGCAGCTTTTCAGAGGCTGACTAGGGCTTCAATTATGTGGTTCTCTGACTTGTCCAGGCGACACATAAAACTAAACATCAGCTGTCTTAAGAGTGTCTCACAGGTTGGCACTCTAGTGGACAAACAATTGACTGGCACTTTGCCACCTAGGGACACGAAGCAGCAACCTCATTGCATCATTGTATGCTACCTTGAGCTTCTGCATACTCTTTTTCTTATAGTTAGACCACAATTGAGCAGTATATAACGGTGTGATGTAGGTTCTGAACAAGGAACACTTCACAGAGTCAGAGCACATAGAAAACTTCCTTATAAGCATGTTAGCTTGAAAATAAATTTTACAGCGCTGTCGGTAGAGGTCTTTGTCATCCGTCCAGTCATCGGATATGACATGACCTAGGTATTTAATTTCCTCACACACAGCAAGAGGACTGTCTGACAAATAAAAGGTCAGAAAAGTTGATTTCCTGTCCTCAGCGCTTCTAACTATCATTATGCGGCTTTTCTTAGCGTTATACTTTATGTCATAATCAAGGCCATACTGAGAGCACACCTTCAACATCTGCTGCAGCCCAGCACTAAATGGACAGAGCAGGACCAGGTTGTCTGCATACATAAGATGATTAACAATAGTGTTGCCGACAAGACAGCCAGTTTTTAGCCTATTTAACTGATTTGATAATTCATCCATATAAACATTAAATAAAATAGGAGACAAAATTCCTCCTTGCCGCACTCCGTTACTAACACAGAATGGAGCAGATACAACATTGTCCCATTTAACCTGAAACGTTTGATGGGCATACCAAAACACTAAAATTCTCACTGAAAATTTAGGGGCACCTCTATCTAGCAATTTTACAAACAATTGTTCATGATTAATTCTATCAAATGCCTTGGACGCATCAATAAAACATAGGAATACAGATGAATTCAGGCTTGTGTACCTGAACACAATCTCTTTAAGAGCATAGATACACAGGTCAGTTCCATGTTTTCTTTTGAACCCAAACTGATTGTCAGTAGTAAGGACATACATTTCTAGCTTTGTTAACAGTATTCTCTCCAGTACTTTAGACAAGATACTGGCTAATGCAATAGGTCGATAATTGTCAATACTGTTGAGCTTACCAGCCTTGTCTTCAAGCACAGGCACTAACATTACAGACATAATAGCATTTGGCAGGACACCATGAACCACCCAACCATTAAAGCACATGGAAAGCAAAGGGCAGAGCTTATAGCTGGCATATTTTAGATGTTCTGCAGTAATGCAGTCCATACCGCAGGCTTTGTTGTTATCCAACATGTTAATGGTATCATAGACATCTGCTGCCCTAACTATCATATCTGCTGAGAGATCAATATGTTCATGATTGATTCTAACTGGGTTACTTTAAACACAGTTAAAAAGGTTACGGTAGTGCTCACGCCAAATCTCAGCTATTTTTTCTGGGCTACTAACACCTTCAATGTCAGACGGTAGGGGTGTTTTATTGTTATTCATTACTTGGACCACTATTATTCATTAATCTTACTATTTTACTTCGGAGTCACGTGAGTGACTACGTGAAGATTTTAAAGCTCTGTGATTTCATGCCGTGGAACCGAGTCCAGGCGTCATACACTGCATCAGTAGGCCAATGATGAGTGAACATTAAGAATGCATTCAGACATGACATAGATATAGACATGTTGATTTTATTAATGAATAATAGTGGCAATAGTAACCTCCCTCAACCTGGAGGAAGTATGGACCATACCTAACATAGAGTTGGCAAATACCCCTGATCTGGCAATAGGTTTATTCTGAATATTTGGACAGATCAATAGTTTGACCATTCTGCAACCGCTAGAATGTGGTCCATCCCTGCTGCTGAGGTATAGCGGTTCTGGTGGAATGAGACTCAATGTCAATGTACACTCCTGTATATGCCAGACCCATATAACCATCTGGAGAAGGTTCGTAGTGATTCCTTCTAACAAGATTTTATGTAACTAATAATATTGCTGTCAGTCTATAAAGCTCTTAGGAACCTTGACATACTGGTGTAAATGTGTGATCACACGCAACTCAAGGTCCATGGGATATGCAACATCTAGTTCGGTCTTGTGTCCCTGTCTAATCTGCTTGATGAATCATAAACAAAACATGTTATTATAGCCCACAGATATGATCATCCTATCCAGTGTTGCAATGACTGGACCCATAGCGCTGTACTCAGTGCCATGGCGTAATCACTAGTACGTGAGTATGACCATGGACAGGGATGTTGCTGGTGCCCATCGGTGAAGTGACGTAGTACAATGTTAAAAACCAATATCTCTGCGTCCCTAAACCTGGGAGGTTTTAAGCTGACGATACCTTCATTCTCTGGATATCAGAGGGTGAGTCTGGACAGAGTGGTTTATGTACTCCTCAGCCAAATGATTAGGAGGTACTTAAGGCACAGTAATGGAATAGTAACTAAATGTTATAACCCCATAAAACTGAATTTTAATGTGTCAGTCATCCATGCCGAGTTAAACGTAAGGAATCATAAACAATGCTTCCCATCTCCTATGCAGATAGCTGCTATTTAGTGTTATCCCTGCAAGCTGTAGTGAGCACTCTTAACGCTCATGGTTTGACAACCCAAGCCGCAGAAACCGATCTCTCAGAGTCTGTGAGTCTATGATTGATATATCATGCAGAGGATGGTTTCAACATCACAACTGAACCAGCATCTTTTTAATCCGGGTTTAACCATGTAAGGTTTTATGTTCATTCTTCGCCTCAGCAGGAGCCATAGGTGTATAACCCAGGCAGGCACTATGAAAACCCGGAAGCGGGAATCTTGCTGAATTTTGCAAACCCGTCTATTGAGACCAAATGGAGGAAGACATAAAAGAACATTCCTTCCTAGTGTAGCGAGAATGCACCCTTCGCCACTGTATGCCTCGTTCACTGTTGATTGAAACTGGATGCAAGCAACTCAATAGTTAGTGTTCTATCAATCCACATTGTCATTAAATACTTTGTGATCACACATTCATTCTGTGTTGTCATTGATTTTGCATAATAATACACTAGTGCTAAATGTGGTTTGGTAAAACTTTGATTTGATTGTACCTTTGTGATTAACATATACCACCACCAAAGTGTATCACCTTGGACTTGTGCATGCTGTATATGCATATCCACACACCCTTTAATGCACAGAATGCACATGGTGTCCATTGGCAGTTGATACCATGACTGAACACTTGATAACTCATGCTAATCCCATCTGCCTCCGTAACTAGAGATGGTATTAGTAAATTACCCATCTTTGGGCAATAGATTCAGTTTGGAAATGGCTGAAGATTTATGGATAAGAGGTTTTAGTGGAGCAAAGCTGTCCATCATTGTGACTTTGATTGTTTCAGCTAAAAATAGCAGAGGTCTAATTTTTTGTCTCAGAGCTGATCCCAGACCAATAAATGGATGATTGTATCCCAACAATCAATAGTTTCAGTTGGTATCAACTTAATTTAAATTTAACTGGACGGGTGAGAACCAATTCCTCAAATATAGCTATGTGGCTGATAAGGCTAATTTAGTAAAATACAGTATGTTCAATATCATCCAGATTGGCCATGCTACTTATTTGTTAGCTCTGTGCAGCCGAAGCACTGATAGTAGTGATTTGGTAAATAATCTGGAAACTGGAGTTAGCCCATTGTAACGCCACTGAGTGTATCGTTGCCTCATCCAGTTAAATTTCAAATATCTTCAAGCCTGCGAGCGGAAATGATCACATGGAAGTTATTCAGAAAAATCTATATTGCACATGTGGGTTGAGGCTGTTGACAATGATCAGTCCACATCCCATTCTTGTGAGCCTTGTCTTTAAAGGCAACTCCAACCATACCTGTGTGCAGTATAAACTAATCTAGTGTTATCCCAAACCAGTGTAAATATTCAAACCAGTTTAATATTACCAACTTGTATCCGTGACAGGAGACATCATCGATGAGGTTCCATACCTTTATCCGAATGGGAGGACTTATGCAACCCGACCAGGAGCTGCCTCAAACATGTGTGCATGATTTTACATCTGCTCCTGGAGGTAGAGGAGCTCGAGTACGAGGTTGGCGCATCTGGGCTGTGGCCTAAAAAAGACCTTTGTCCTGGTTGTACAGCCTTCAAGCTTTCATCAGCTTCAGTTCATCGTGGTTTGCTGGTGGGTGCGTAGGGGTGCTGCCTTCGAAGATGTGAGGTCTTGTGATGATGTGGCCTTCCTGAACCCGACGGCCACTCGTCGAGCTCCTGCTGCTGATAGTGCTGTTCCTGCACCCCCTGCACACTTGTGGTTTCTTCAGCCAAACTTCAGAGTCAGCCCTGAAGTGATTCCTAATGCACCCCTCTGTCGAGGGAGTTGCATTATGCAGCCCTCAATAAGGTGCTGCTATGGGCGTCCCAGGACCCCCTGGTGACTAGGCTCCATATACCGGAGCATGTCACATAGGAGCTTCTGATCCATCAACCGCTCCATGCGGGATATGCGATCACAGTTACTCCTGCCGGCGTCCATTCCTGTAACATATTCTCACAAAATAGCACAAAACGACTTTCGAGTAAGGAATTTACCTGCATGTCCTTTTAAAACCTTCTGCTGCGGGGCAACACTCCTCCCGAGCCTGGTCTCGTGGTCGTGGTTTGTTACAGGTGGGGTTCCTCTGTGGTCCTTGTAGAAACACTCCATTGCGGGTTATTTCTCCCCCCAGCTTTTTCTCCGCGGTCCCTTATAATAGGTATGTTGCAAAGCCTACCTGAAGCGTCCTTGAAAATCTTCCGCTGCGGGTGTGCGCGATTTTGGCGCCGTTTAGAGGGGGCGGGTTTAAAACGCGATTTTCTCTAAGCTGTTCCAATCGAAAATGTTCAGCCTAGTTAATTATTAACGAAAAATCGCTGGAAGACCCCGTCGCAAAAGCTATTATTAGGTTTAAAGGCCTTGAATAATAGTTATAGTAGTTTAAAAATCAATCTTTAAACCCGCGACCGTCACCAACCGCTGGGTCTCATAAAGCAAATAGCAGAAGTTAGGTTGTATATTTTTACATTAAAAAGGGCTTCTAAAGATCCCGTTATACAAAGTTTACTATTGCGAGTAGCTCAATTTGGGCCCATTATATCGCGCAGTATTTTTCTCGGCATTTGAGGCACAAATCTACCGCAATGTGAACGTTCTAAACCAGCGCGTTCCACAGGGACCCACTGGAAAGCTGATTTAAATGGGCATTTATTTACAGCAATTAAACACTAAATTCCTTCCATTTGGCCTATAAATTAATGTAAATGAGATTTAAAAATCATGTTTTATTGTGAATTATTTGTGAATATTATTTGGACATTTAGGCTATTTAAAAATGTTAATCATTTATTAAGAAATGGATAGATGTTTAGATCTAGTAATTGAAGTCTGAAATTAGCTACAATTAGGTAACTAACTAATTATATGCTTTAATTTCAGGTCATCCAAGCAAGATTATTTTATATTTGTTTCAGAATGCTTCAATCTATGATAACTGAAAATTTCATTCAGTTCTCTTAATTTTTAAGAAAGTTATGGGCTTTTGACTGTTCACGATCACAGCTTTTTTGTTATGTCCATAGAAAATCAATAGGGAACAAGATGCTCATTTCCCAGTATGAAAATGGCCATAACTTTTTAAATACTTGAGATATGAAAGTGAATTAGGTGTCGAATTAAACTTATTTTTATGCTTTATCTGATGGGATAAATTACAGACTTGATTTTTAAAATCTCAAAATTTTGTAACATTGCTACTTATAACAGGGCTTCTCCACAGTGTTCTCCAGCTGGGGCTTTCTTTCCCTCCCCCCCCCACCTGGGTATCCCTGCAGTAACTGCAGCCGGGATATCCCCATCAAAGGGATAGCGGCGATTAACAAAGTCGGGGAGGGTGTTTCCTGCTTCGGGGGGGGGTGGGTTATGAAGCCGCTGGTTTAACTGCCAGCGGCACAGTAGGTGACTTACTGCCGTCCGCACCTCGCATCCCGCAGTCTACGGAGCGGGTTCTCAGGTCGCTCCCCGTATTCCACGGTCTCCGGAGCGGCTGTCCAGGTGCCCCCGGCACCAATATGAAGCCACTGGCTCCACAGCCAGTGGCTCGAGGGCGAATCCACCGCCTTCCTCTCCCCGTTTCCCGCGGTCTCCCGAGCGGGTTCTCCACCAATATGAAGCCGCTGAATTTACTGCCAGCGGCTCAAAGGTGAATCCACCGCCGTTCGCTATCCGCATTACGCGGATCCGAGCGCCTAGGTCCGTGGGCGGGATTCCCCGTGACCGGGTTTCCCTGGAAGTCCGAGACTGGGGTTTCCCCTCCGTCTTAGCCCCGGACTTTAGCAGGACTCTAAGTAGAGGTTCCTGCAAGAAGATTTTAAAACCTGAAAGTATTTAAAAAAAACTTACCTCAGGTTCACCCTGCCCGTCGTCACGCAATGCGTTAGACGATATGACACGCATGCGTACTGGACGGGGTCTTCAGAGGAGGTAGTTGAGGCTGGGACTATCCCAATGCTTAAGAAACAATTGGACAGGTACATGGATAGGACAAGTTTGGAAGGATATGGACCGAGCACAGGCAGGTGGGTCTAGTGTAGCTGAGACATTGTTGGCCGGTGTGTGGAACTTGGGTCAAAGGGCCTGTTTCCACTCTATGACTCTATAAGCTAGAGTAAAGTTGCCCTCTATACATTTGCGGGACCAAGCTTAGACAGCGACCTTTTCGACAAACACTTGTGCTCAGTCCGCTCAGGCCTGCTAGATCTCCCTGTTCTCCCATTTTAACTCCCCTTCGTCACCACTGCCAACAATTGACCATTGTGGGCTCCACCTTTCCTGAGTCATTGGTGCCGGCTCTGATTTGTTCTGTACCTTTTCAAACCTCTAGTTTCCCTCTCCCCTGACTCTCAGTCTGAAGATAGGGTCTTGCCCCGAAATTTTACCTATTCCTTTTCTCCAGAGATGCTGCCTGACCCACTGAGTTATTCCAGCATTTTGTGTCTCACTTGGCTGACTTTGTCCCGTGCGTCTCCACTTCTCTCGCAACTTTCTCCCTCTTCCTACAATCGGTTTGAAGAAGGGTCCTGACCCAAAGCATCATCTATCCACGTTCTCCAGATATGCTGCCTGACCACTTTGTACTCTTTGCTCTTAAGTTGTGGAATTGACTGCTTGAAGTAGTAATAGTTCTTTGCTCCGTTATTGAGGTCAATAGGTTTGATGGTGGGCAAGAGTATAAAAGGATAAGGAGCCAAGATGAGTTGATGTAATTAGTATTCAGGTCAGGCACAATCTCATTGATAAATAGGCTTAGGGAACTAGTTTTATTTGGAGCAACAAGGTTGAATAATGAATACATTAGAAATCTAGTGGAAAATACACAGTAATATCTGAAAAAAGAAAGCAGAAATTTAAATATATATATTTGTGCAATCTTCAAAAATTTGGAATTGGGTAGAAAAAGTCTGCCAAATTGTTAATAGAATTATTCACAATCTATATCTAAATTGCTTGTAGGCAACGTGAATAGGTTTTGCCGTGGTTATATTAACTCCTGGACAGACCAAATCAGGAGCATTGCGAGCAATACGGAATAGATACAATGACCTTGGAGGGAATAGAAACATAGAAAATAGGTGCAGGAGGAGGCCATTCGGCCCTTCCAGCCAGCACCGTCATTCATTGTGATCATGGCTGATCGTCCCCTATCAATAACCCGTGCCTGCCTTCTCCCCATTTCCCTTGACTCCACTAGCCCCTAGAGCTCTATCTAACTCTCTCTTAAATCCATCCAGTGACTTGGCCTCCACTGCCCTCTGTGGCAGGGAATTCCATAAATTCACAATTCTCCGGGTGAAAACGTTTTTTCTCACCTCAGTCTTAAATGACCTCCCCTGTATTCTAACACTGTGGCCCCTGGTTCTGGACTCGCCCAACATTGGGAACATTTTTCCTGCATCTAGCTTGTCCAGTCCATTTATAATTTTATATGTTTCTATAAGATACCCCCTCATCCTTCTAAACTCCAGTGAATACAAGCCTAGTCTTTTCAATCTTTCCTCATATGACAGTCCCGCCATCCCAGGGATCAATCTCGTGAACTTACGCTGCACTGCCTCAATCACAAGGATGTCCTTCCTCAAATTAGGAGACCAAAACTGTACACAATACTCCAGATGTGGTCTCACCAGAGCCCTATACAACTGCAGAAGAATGCGTCACAGATCATAAGAGATAGGAGCAGAATTAGGCCATTCGGCCCATCAGGTCTACTCCACCATTCAACCATGCCTGATCTATCTCTTTCTCCTAACCCCATTCTCCTGCATTCTCCCCAGTTGCCAAATATTTTAAATCCTCCTCCCATTCTCATGCTGACCTTTCTGTCCTGAACCACCTCCACTGTCAGAGTGAGGCCAAACACAAATTGGAGGAACATCACCTCATATTTCACTTGGGCAGCTTACAACCCAATGGTACGAATATTGATCACTCTAATTTCAAGTAACACTTGCATTCCCTCTCTCCCCATCCCTCCCTTACCCAAGTCATCTTGCTGGTTATACTGTTTATATCCCTTCATTATCATCTCTTCCTCAGCCAACAATGGACCATTGTGGGCTTCATTCATTGGTGTCATTGGTGCCAGGTCTGATTTGGTCTATACCTTTTCATACCTCTAGTTTCTCTCACCCGACTCTTTATGAAGAAGGGTCTCGACCCGAAACATTACCTATTCCTTTTCTCCAGAGATGCAGCCTGACCCGCTGAGTTACTCCAGCATTTTGTGTCTCACTTGGCTGACTTTGTCCCATTTCCATCTCTCTTCCAGCTTTCTCCCTCTTCCTTCAATCAGTTTGAAGTAGGGTCCTGACCCGAAACATCGCCTATCCACGTTCTCCTGATACTGCTGCCTGACCAGTTGAATTACCCCAGCATTTTGTACTCTTTGGTCCAAAGTTGTGGAATACCCTGCATGAAGTAGTAATGGTTCTTTGCTCCGTTAATGAGATTAATAGGTTTGATGGTGGGCAAGAGTGTAAAAGGATAGCAAGCCAAGATGAGTCGATGTAATTAGGATTCAGGTCAGGCACAACCTCATTGATAAATAGGCTCGAGGAACTAAATGGCACACCTCCAGCCCTTGGTTTCTAATGTACACCATTGAGGGAAAAATAACCCATAAATCGTGAGAATCTTGTAAATACATCCCAGTAGATTTACAATTTGCTGCAAATAGTGGCAAAAGTAAATTTCTGAATAATGAAACCAAGCATTGGAACAGCGTGCAGAGGGAGCTGCGGTGACGTCTATGCTTGTTAATTTACTCTAGGTGCTCTTATATTGCATGAAGTAAACGTCAGAAGCGGTATCTAGGCTACTACTTGTATTTTTAATTGTGTCCCTATTCACCTGAAGCCTTGAGCTTCTGACTGGAGTTCAGTGCCTCGAATACAAAGCAGTTTCCTGGTGGTTGCCCGTCCGAGAGTGCAGGCACCTCGTGTTAACAACCGAGAGCAATCTCTCTTTCACCTTGGGACCAGGGGCATGCATTTCCCTGCACCTCTGAGAGAAAATCTCCAGGAACAAAAAAATTCTGGGTGGGTTCTTTCCCCTCAAAAAATCCTGAGAATTGAACACCAGTCAACTTTAATTTTCTTGTTGATAGAGTCAGAGAGTCATAGAAACATAGAAAATAGTAGCAGGAGTAGGCCATTCGGCCCTTCGAGCCTCCACCGCCATTCAATATGATCATGGCTGATCATCCAACTCAGTATCCTGTACCTGCCTTCTCTCCATACCGTCTGATCCCTTTAGCCACAAGGGCCACATCTAACTCCCTTTTAAATATAGCCAATGAACTGGCCTCAACTACCTTCTGCGGGAGAGAAATCCAGAGATTCACCACTCTCTGTGTGAAAAAAGCTTTCCTCATCTCGGTCCTAAAAGATTTCCCCTTTATCCTTAAACTATGACCCCTTGTTCTGGACTGCCCCAACATCGGAAACAATCTTCCTGCAACTAGCCTGTCCAACCCCTTAAGAATTTTGTAAGTTTCTATAAGATCCCCCCTCAATCTTCTAAATTCTAGCAAGTACAAACGAGTCTATCCAGTCTTTCTACATATGAAAGTCCTGACATCCCAGGAATCAGTCTGGTGAACCTTCTCTGTACTCCCTCTATGGCAAGAATGTCTTTCCTCAGATTAGGAGACCAAAACTGTACGCAATACTCCAGGTGTGGTCTCACCAAGACCCTGTACAACTGCAGTAGAACCTCCCTGCTCCTATACTCAAATCCTTTTGCTATGAATGCTAACATACCATTTGCCTTCTTCACTGCCTGCTGCACCTGCATGCCTACTTTTAATGACTGGTGTACCATGACACCCAGGTCTCGTTGCATCTCCCATTTTCCTAATCGGCCACCATTCAGATAATAATCTACTTTCCTGTTTTTGCCACCAAAGTGGATAACCTCACATTTATCCACATTATACTGCATCTGCCATGCATTTGCCCACTCACCCAGCCTATCCATGTCACCTTGCAGCCTCCTAGCATCCTCCTCACAACTAACACTGCCCCCCAGCTTCGTGTCATCCGCAAACTTGGAGATGTTGCATTCAATTCCCTCGTCCAAATCATTAATATATATCGTAAATAGCTGGGGTCCCAGAACTGAGCCTTGCGTTACCCCACTAGTCACTGCCTGCCATTGTGAAAAGGACCCGTTAACTCCTACTCTTTGCTTCCTGTCTGCCAGCCAGTTCTCTATCCACATCAATACTGAACCCCCAATACCGTGTGCTTTAAGTTTGTATACTCATCTCTTATGTGGGACCTTGTCGAAAGCCTACTGAAAGTCCAGATATAACACATCCACTGGTTCTCCCTTATCCACTCTACCAGTTACATCCTCGAAAAATTCTATAAGATTCGTCAGACATGATTTACCCTTCATAAATCCATGCTGACTTTGTCCAATGATTTCACCACTTTCCAAATGTGCTGCTATCCCATCTTTAATAACTGATTCTAGCAGTTTCCCCACTACCGACGTTAGACTAACTGGTCTGTAATTCCCCGTTTTCTCTCTCCCTCCCTTTTTAAAAAGTGGTGTTACATTAGCTACCCTCCAATCCTCAGGAATTACTCCAGAATCTTAAGAGTTTTGAAAAATTATCACTAATGCATCCACTATTTCTGGGGCTACTTCCTTAAGTACTCTGGGATGCAGCCTATCTGGCCCTGGGAATTTATCGGCCTTTAATTCATTCAATTTACCTAAAACCACTTCCCGGCCAACCTGGATTTCACTCAGTTCCTCCATCTCATTTGACCCCCGGTCCCCTGCTATATCCGGCAGATTATTTATGTCTTCCTTAGTGAAGACAGAACTAAAGTAGTTATTCAATTGGTCTGCCATGTCCTTGTTCCCCATGATCAATTCACCTGTTTCTGACTGCAAGGGACCTACATTTGTTTTAACTAATCTTTTTCTCTTCACATATCTATAAAAGCTTTTGCAGTCAGTTTTTATGTTCCCTGCTAGTTTTCTTTCATAATCTATTTTCCCTTTCCTAATTAAGCCCTTTGTCCTCCTCTGCTGGTCTCTGAATTTCTCCCAGTCCTCTGGTAGGCTGCTTTTTCTGGCTAATTTGTACGCTTCATCTTTTGTTTTGATACTATCCCTGATTTCCCTTGTCATCCACAGATGCACTACCTTCCCTGATTTATTTTTTTGCCAAACTGGGATGAACAATTGTTGTAGTTCATCCATGCAGTCTTTAAATGCCTTCCATTGCATATCCACCGTCAACCCATTAAGAATCAATCGCCAGTCTATCTTGGCCAATTCACGTCTCATACCCTCAAAGTTACCTTTCTTTAAGTTCAGGACCCTTGTTTCTGAATTAACGATGTCACTCTCCATCCTAATGAAGAACTCAACCATATTATGGTCACTCTTGCCCAAGGGGCCACGCACAACAAGACTGCTAACTAACCCTTCCTCATTACTCAATACCCAGTCTAGAATAGCCTGCTCTCTCGTTGGTTCCTCTACATGTTGGTTTAGAAAACTATCCCGCATACATTCCAAGAAATCCTCTTCCTCAGCACCCTTGCCAATTTGATTCACCAATCTATATGTAGATTGAAGTCACCCATTATAACTGTTTTACCTTTGTTGCACGCATTTCTAATTTCCTGTTTGATGCCATCCCCAACTACACTATTACTGTTAGGTGGCCTGTTCACAACTCCCACTAGCGTTTTCTGCCCCTTAGTGTTTCGCAGCTCTACCCATATCGATTCCACATCCTCAAAGCGAATGTCCTTCCTTTCTATTGCGTTAATCTGCTCTCTAACCAGCAATGCTACCCCACCTCCTTTCACTTTCTGTCTATCCCTCCTGAATATTGAATATCCCTGGATGTTCAGCTCCCAGCCTTGGTCACCCTAGAGCCATGTCTCCGTGATCCCAACTATATCATAGTCATTAATAGCTATCTGCACATTCAACTCATCCACCTTATTACAAATGCTCCTTGCATTGAGACACAAAGCCTTCAGGCTTGTTTTTACAACACTCTTACCTCTTATACTATTATGCTGAAAAGTGGCATATTTTTTGATTTTTGCCCTGGATTTGCCGGCCTGCCACTTTTACTTTTCACCTTGCTACCTATTGCTTCTACCCTCATTTTACACCCCTCTGTCTCTACGCTCACACATTTAAGAAACCCTTTCTCTTTAACTCCATCCTCCACTATCCCATTCGACACTCCACCCCCCCTTATTCAGTTTAAAACCACCCGTGTAGCAGTGGCAAACCTGCCTGCCAGAATGCTGGTCCCACACCTGTTAAGATGCAATCCGTCCCTTTTGTACAGTTCCCCCTTACCCCAAAACAGATCCCAGCGATCTAAGAATCTAAATCCCTGCCCCGCGCACCAGTTCCTCAGCCACACGTTCAGGTCCCGTATCTCCCTGTTCCTGCTCTCGCCAGCACGAGGAACTGGAAGCAAACCGGAGATAACAACCCTGGAGGTCCTGCTTTTCAGCATTTTTCCGAGCTCTCTAAAGTCACGCTGCAGAATATTCATCCCCTTCTTTCCGATATCGTTTGTGTCGATGTGCACTACCACTTCCGGATGTTCACCTTCGCCCTTGAGGATTTTCTGCACTCTGTCCGTGACATCCTGGATCCTGGCACCAGGAAGGCAGCACACCATCCTCGAATCCCGTCTGTTGCCGCAGAAACCCCTGTCCGTACCTCTCACAATGGAGTCTCCCACTACAATGGCGTTGCCTGCCTTAGACATTTTTGGTTTTGGCTCAACAGCCCTATTCGCATCGCAAGCCAGTCCGCCGCTCAGTGTAAACACGTCTTCTGTCCCGACAGCTTCTAAGTGGGTGAACCTGTTCACAAGAGGTACAACACCCAGGGACGATGGCATTCCATGCTTCCCTTCCTTTCTCACTGTCTCCCACCTTGTCTCTTCCAGTACCTTAGGTGTAACAATCTTACTGTAGGACTTGTCGAGGAACGACTCCGTTTCTCGGATGAACCGGAGGTCATCCACTTGATTCTCCAGTTCACCAACACGGTCCTTCAGGCGCTCTACCTGGATGCACTTCTCGCATTTGTAGCAGCCAGAGGCACCAGCGGTGTCCTTGACCTCCCACATACTGCAAGCATCGCACTGAATCAGCTTGCCTGACATCTCCTTCTTTCATCTCTACCTCTCAACCTCCCTGACGAGCTCAATGCATTTTACGCACGCTTTGACAGGGAGAATACTGATGTGCCTTCCCGATCCCCCATTCGCTGCGATGGCATTTCAGTCTCAGTCACAGAGGCCGATGTCAGGAAATCCTTCAGAGGGGTGAACCCCCGAAAAGCACCTGGTCCTGATGGTATACCCGGCCGTGTTCTAAAAACCTGTGCGGACCAACTGGCGGGAGTTTTTACGGACATTTTCAATCTCTCACTTCTGAGGTCTGAGGTCCCCACCTGCTTTAAAAGGGCATCAATTATACCGGTGCC
The DNA here is from genome assembly GCF_010909765.2 of Amblyraja radiata. Lineage (NCBI taxonomy): Eukaryota > Metazoa > Chordata > Chondrichthyes > Rajiformes > Rajidae > Amblyraja > Amblyraja radiata. Next base: position 170,796,726 of record NC_045956.1, read on the forward strand.
CAAGAAGAGTAAGGTGACATGCCTCAATGACTATCGACCAGTGGCACTAACGGCGGTGGTGATGAAGTGCTTTGAGAGGTTGATCATGGAGCAAATCAACTCCTACATCGACAAAAACCTGGACCCACTGCAGTTCGCGTACCGCCACAACAGATCAACGGTGGATGCGATCTCGCTGGCCCTCCACTCCGCACTGGACCACTTGGACAACAAAAACTCATATGTCAGGCTGTTATTCATTGATTACAGCTCGGCATTTAACACAATCATCCCCTCCAAACTGGTTACCAAACTCGCAGAACTGGGTCTCTGCGCATCCCTCTGCAACTGGATCCTCGACTTCCTCGTCCACAGACCACAGTCTGTTCGTATTGGTGGAAATGTGTCAGCCTCAATAACAATCAGCACGGGAGCACCTCAAGGCTGCGTGCTCAGCCCCCTGCTGTACTCACTCTATACCCATGACTGCGTAGCGAACCACAGTGCGAACTCCATCATCAAGTTCGCTGACGACACCACTATTGTGGGGCGTATCACTGATGGGGATGAGTCAGAGTACAGAAGAGAGATCGAGCAACTGTCCATATGGTGCCAGCGCAATAACCTGGCCCTCAACACCAGCAAAACCAAGGAACTGATTGTGGACTTTGGAAGGAGTAGGAGGGGGACCCACAGCCCCATTTATATCAACGGGTCGATGGTTGAAAGGGTCAAGAGCTTCAAATTCCTGGGCGTGCACATCTCTGAAGATCTTTCCTGGTCCGAGAACACTAATGCAATCATCAAAAAAGCACATCAGCGCCTCTACTTCCTGAGAAGATTACGGAGAGTCGGATTGTCAAGGAAGACTCTCTCTAATTTCTACAGGTGCACAGTCGAGAGCATGCTGACCGGTTGCATCGTGGCTTGGTTCGGCAATTTGAGCGCCCTGGAAAGGAAAAGACTACAAAAAGTAGTAAACACTGCCCAGTCCATCATCGGCTCTGACCTTCCTTCCATCAAGGGGATCTATCGCAGTCGCTGCCTCAAAAAGGCTGGCAGTATCATGAAAGACCCACACCATCCGGGCCACACACTCATCTCCCTGCTACCTTCAGGTAGAAGGTACAGGAGCCTGAAGACTGCAACAACCAGGTTCAGGAATAGTTACTTCCCCTCAGCCATCAGGCTATTAAACCTGGCTCGGACAAAACTCTGATTATTACCAACCACTTTCTGTTATTTGCACTATCAGTTTATTTATTCATGTGTGTATATATTTATATCATGGTATATGGACACATTTATCTGTTTTGTAGTAAATGCCTACTATTTTCTGTGTGCTTAAGCAAAGCAAGAATTTCATTGTCCTATACAGGGACACATGACAATAAACTAACTTGAACTTGAACTTGAACTATTGCGTGGTCTCCTCTCCTAAGACTCTCGAGCCAAAGACTCACATTTTACTCACAGGGCTGCTCACTCACTGCCGCTCCCTAAGAGCCGTCTTGCTTAAATTGACTGATAAATTGCCTGATTTACCAATTTACAAACCAAATTCCTCAGTTTTCAACTGTTTTCCCGGCACTTACTCACTTCTCTCCTCACACTCGGGCTAGAGCCAATCAGTCTTATCTCTTGCTAAACTCCTCCTGCTGTTGCTCCCAAAACTACAGCAGTTCTGAGTAAAGTCTGCCTGTGCTTGGCTCCTACTTTTCTACTGTTTTCACCCCTCTGACTCATAGGGTGATACAGCATGGAAACAGCCCCTTCGGCCCAACTTGTCCACACCGGCGAACATGTCCCAGTTACACTGGTCCCACCTGCCCCTGTTTGGTCCGTATCTCTCCAGACCTGTCCGATCCATGTGAATCTTTGAAATAGAACATAGAACACTACAGCATTACAGCACAAGAACAGGCCCTTTTGGCCCACAATGTCTGTGCCTAACTTGATGCCAAGACCAACCCTTATCTGCAGGCATAATCCATATCCCTACATTTCCGTGTGCCTATCCATAAGATGCCACAATCCTATCTGTCTTAACCCTCACCCCAGGCCACAGGTGTGTTCCAGGCACTTACCACCTTCTGTGTAAAAAACCTTGCCCTCCACATCTCCTTTGATCATTTCCCTTCAAGCATTGCCCTCCAGTATTTTGATTTTTACATCCTGGGACAAAGTCAGGAGTCAGGAGTCAAGAGTGTTTTATTGTCATCTGCCCCAAAATAGAAATTCTTCATTGCAGCAGTGCAACAGGTATGTAAATATATGACTCTGAAAACACATAATAAACAAGTATATATATATTTGTTTATTATGGGTTTTTCAGTCACATATATATATATATATATAGAGAGAGAGAGATACTGTATATAGATATATACAGATAAAAACAAACAGACAAATAAATGGGCAATAGTATTGCAAAAGGTCCTGTGTGTCTACCATATCCATGCCACTCTTCATTGAAGATGCTTTTATCGGGTCTCCCTGCAACCTCAGGCATTCTAGAGAAACAATCCACATCTGTCCAACCTCACCCTGTAGCTAATACCCCTATTCCAGGTATCATTCTGGTAAACCTCCTCTGTACTCATTCTGAAGTCTCCACATTTCTGTAATGGGGTGACCAGCACTGCACGCAATCTTCCAAATGCGGCCTAACCAATAAAGCTGCATCATGACATCCTAACTCTTATACTCACTGCCCCGATCTATGAAAGTAAACATACCCAATGCCTTCTTTACCACTCTACCTATTTGTGCTGCCACTTTCAGGGAGTTATCGACGTATCAAGCTCCTTTCATGCATCGACAGCAGACAAATTATAAAGCGATCCTCCACTAGCCGCTGCTGATAGTAGCTGAGGATCACACCATTCTATAACAGTTCTTTTTTTCCTAGTTGCTGCAATTTCTATGATTTGGTAAATGTGTCTTTATTCTCGATCAGATGCTGCCTAATGTAATCTTGGTCTAACAATTAAACCTAAGTTAAGATATGTCACAAGTTATACCATTGAGCTGCTAATGTTCTGTTGCCAGGCAACAAAATACTTGTTTGAAACTTCCTCTTAATATCTCAGGCTTTATCACCTTTAGTTTAGTCTCGAGAAACAGCACGGAAACAGGCCCTTTGGCCCACCGAGTCTGTGCCGACCAGCAATCCTGCACACTTACACTATCCTACACACACTAGCGACAACTTAGATTTATACCAAGCCAAGCAGCCTACAAACCTGCACGTCTTTGGAGTGTGGGAGTAAACTGGAGATCCCGGAGAAAACCTTTGCAGGTCACGGGGAGAATGTGCAAACTCCGTATAGGCAGCACCCGTAGTCAGGAATGAACCCGGGTCTCTGATGCTATAATGCCCCTGTCCCACTTAGGAAACCTGAACGGAAACCTCTGGAGACTTTGGGCCCCACCCAAGGTTTCCGTGCGGTTCCCGGAGGTTGCAGGTAGTTGCCGGAGGTTGCAGATAGTGGAAGCAGGTAGGGAGACTGACAAAAACCTCCGGGAACTGCACGGAAACCTTGGGTGGGGCACAAAGTCTCCAGAAGCTTCCGTTCAGGTTTCCTAAGTGGGACAGGGGCATTTGGCAGCAACTCTACTGCTGCGCCACTGAGCCACACCCGGTTGCAATGTATTTGGGTAAAGTAAGTCCTAATTCCCTTCTTTTGCCTGAAAGGCACAAAAGAGCCAGAGAATGGGTTCGGAAAATCCTGTGATCAGGATGTTTTGGACCTTTGAAGCCAAAAGAAACAAAAGCTTTGTGTCGAAAGAAAAAATACACATCTGAACTGCAAGACTAAGATAGGAAAGTGGAAGTGGATCAAACAATAACTTCTAAAATTAAATTGGATCTTTACTTAAAGAGAAACATGCATAATGCCCTGCAGAGATTGGCATACATTGCTCAGATCTTTCCAAACATCTGGGAAGGGAAATGTGCTGGATTAGTCTGTGATATTCTGATGTGATGATAGTGGACCCCTTAGTAAAGATATGATGTAACTGGAAAATTGTAGTTTGGTAATGAGTCGTAGGCCCTCTGGATGATAAGAACACACGGACATTCAAAGCAGAGTAGGAGTAACCACGCTACCGCTTGAGGCATAAAGTGACGGAGTAAAGGGGCTGTCCCACGAGCATGCGACTCCATGCGTCAAGGGTGACCTAACGTGGTCGCTTGAGCCGTACGGTCACACGGGGCCGGTCCCACTTCGATCGCCGGAGCCGTATGGAGTTGTGCGGGGCTCCGAAAAACTGACCGCGTTCAAAAATTCCGCGCGGCAACGGCCTGCCGGCCTGCAGCCGCCTCGACGCCGTACGCACCGCCTCGACGCCGTACGTCACGCGCGAACTACCCGCGGACTTCGCTCGAACTTCATGTCACTCATTCGGCCTCCGCGCGGCCCCCGCTTCTGGTTTGGTCGCGCTTGCTGCATGCTCGTGGGACAGGCCCTTTAGGTCGCGCTTGTCGCATGGAATCGCATGCTCGTGGGACAGGCCCTTTACTCAACGAGTCAGGCAGCATCTCTGGAGAACGTGGAAAGGTGACATTTCAGGTCAGCACCCTCCTTCGGAAGGTCTGAAGAATGATCCCTAACCTGAAATTGCACCTACTCATGTTCTCCAGAGATGCCACCTGACCTGAGGTACTCCAGCATTTTGTGCTGTTTTAATTTAAACCAGCATCTGCAGTTCCTTGTATCCACATTTTCCTGCTGCATGAGCCCACTTGGCCATCAATATAATCTTCCACATCAATTTTATTTTCTAATTCTCACCATATGTTTCTTGATATCTTCAGTGTACATAAAGAAAATCTATTAAACTCTTGAATGTAATCAATGATCAAGCGATCATTGTTTTCAGTCACTTACCTCGACGGAGATGCGACTTTTCTCCTCGTTGCATCTTCGACCCCCTCACAACTCGTTTGGTGCGACCTCACCAGACCAGAGACCGGCCCAGAGCTTCAGCAGCAGGCGCAGAGCGGACTTACCATTGCGGAGCCTGGGATCCCTTGCCGGGGATCGCCAGAAGAAGTGCTCTGACCACTGGCCCGTGGTCTTTAACATCGTGAAGCTGCGGTTTCCGGTAAGAAGCGGCCGATTCGGGAACTCCAAGCCGCGGAGTGTTTTCTGATCCATCCCAATGTCGGAGTTTCGATCATCCCGACAAGAGGGCTTGCACATCGGGCCGTCCGTAACGATGACTGCCGAGGGTTCTAGGCTCCGACCACGGGTGAACAAAGGAGGAAGATTGACTGAACGTTATTGCCTTTCATCTCAGTGAGGAATGCTGATTCCACTGTGATGGAATCCACCTTGGCTCCTCAGACCATATCTCTGTGATGCTAATTCCTGCATATAGGCCCCTGCTTACCGGAGAAAATCCTACTATGAAGCAGGTTAGGGTTTGGCCAGAGGGAGCTATGACAGCATTACTGGACTGCTTTGAGTGCACGGACTGGGCCTTATTCGGGACGACAATGAACTGGCTTACAGGGAAGAGGTGAAACAACTGGTGGACTGGTGCAATCTGATCCTGAATGTTGACGAAACAAAGGAGGTCATCGTTGACTTCAGGAGAAACCGGCACAGTCACACACCACTACACATTAATGACATCGATGTGGAGTTGGTCAGTAGCACTAAGTTCCTGGGGGTGCAGATCACGAACAGTCTGACCTGGTCACAAAACATCGCATCACCAATTAAGAGAGCGCAGCCGCATTTGCATTTCTGCGCCGGATGAGAAGAGCTCACTTTCCCCATCCCGTCCTCACCACTTTCTACAGGGGCACCATGGAGAGCATTTTGACCAGCTGCATCTCTGCCTAGTTTGGGGACTGCAAAGCCTCCGACTGGAAGTCCGTGCAGAGAGTGGTGAGGACGGCTGAAAAAATCATCGGGACTTCTCTTCCTTCAATCCGGGACATTGCGAGCAAACGTTGCTTGTCCAAGGCCAACAGCATTATAAATGACCCCACACATCTCCATCATGGACTGATCACTCTGCTGCCCTCGGGCAAAAAGTATTGCAGTATAAGGAGCAGAACGGCCAGGTTTTGCAACAGCTTCTTCCCCCCGAGCCATCAGACTCTTGAATTCCATATTATGTGCCGCAACCATTATCTATTTAATCTTTTTATCTATTTAATCTTTTTATCTATTTTATCCTTTTGTTATTTTATGTTGCACGGTGAGCCAGATGCAATGAAATTTCGTTCAGATTTGCGTTTGTTGGTGTACTTTTGAATGACAATAAAGTCTTTGTGTGATTGATTGATTATGTTAAGCTCTATCGTTTATTGTGTTCTTTTGACTTGTATGGCTGTATGGCAACTCAAGTATCACCGCACCTCAATTGGTGCATGTGACAATGAATGTGAACTTGAACTTGAACTTGAACTAATATTTTATAGACAAACATGGATTATGTAGCACCTTGGACATCCCTTTCAGGTAATCCCAAGGCACATACAACCAATTAAATGTTTTTGGATGTAGTCACTTTAGTAACATGAAAAAGGTTTGCCGGCAGCACAGTGGCACAGTTAGAATTGCTGCCTCATAGCGCCAGAGACGTCGGTTCGATACTGACCTTGGGTACTGTGTCTGTGTGGACACATTCTCCATGTGACCACATAGGTTTTCTCCGGAACGTGAGGTGGGCACAGTGGCGCACCGGTAGAGTTGCTGCCTTACAGCGCCAGAGACCTGAGTTCGATCCTGACTACGGGTACTTGCCTGTATGGAGTCTGAACGTTCTCCCCGTGACTTGCGTGTGTTTTCTCCGGGATCTCCAGTTTCTTCCCACACTTCAAGGACGTGCATGCTTGTAGGCTATTTGTCCAGGTGGAATTGGTATATTTAGTGTGTATAGGATAATGCAAGTGTGCAGGGATCGCTTGTTGGCACAAACTCAGTGGGCCGAGGGGCCTGTATCTGTGCTGTATCTCTAAACTAAACTAAATTCCAGTGACCTCCCACATCCCAAAGAGGTGCGGGGTTGTAGATAATTAGCCTTTGTAAAATTGCATCTAATGTATAGAGAGTGGGTGAGAAAGTGGGATAGCGTAGAACTAGTGTGAATGAGTGTTCGATTGTCTTCGTGGACTTGATGGGCCAGTTTCTCTAAACTAAAACCTACACAGAGCAAAATACCTCAGACTGCAAATAAAACAGGCAATCTGTATTAGTGTACTAGATCGCCTGAAGCAACATTCTGGTCCATGTTAAAAGAGTTCCATGGGTTCTTTGACATCCACTTCAGGGAGGAGAGAGGCTTTGATTTAACAATGCAACCAAAAGCAATGTAGCAGTAGTTGTTCTGCCCAAGTCTCTGGAGTAGAGTCTTGAAGCTGAGCCTGACTGACTCTGAGGCAAGAATAGGCCCACCTGAGCCACCGCAGACTGTTCACACAACTGAATGGGCCTCCGGTAACATTGGCCATAAACATAGTTAGAAATCCACACAAGTACAATGGCCCCGGGAGCAGATCAGAAGTTGAACAATCTATCATCTCTGATGCACCGCCTCTTTTGGTTTATTGATTTTAGAATTTTTCACATGTCCAATTTTACACTCTGTTTCTCATGTTTGTTCCGTAGCCACTGAATCGGTGCAGTAAACACTCATTTATCCATAATTCATGCATCCAGAATTCTCATGCGACGCCAAAATTTAGAGGAATATTAAACAATTTCATAAAATTTCATAAAGGTGGCACAGAGGTACAGCGGCACAGCTGCTGCCTTACAGCGCCAGAGACGCGGGTTCGATCCTGACCAAGGGTGCTGTCTGTACAGGGTTTGTAAGCTCTCCCCGTGACCACGTGGGTTTTGTCCAGGTCCTCCAGTTTCCTCCAACACTCCAAAGGCATACAGGCCTGCTGGTTAATTTGGCTTCGGTAAAAAAAAAATGTAAATTGCCCCTAGATAGATAGATAGATATAATTTATTGCCACACAACCAGGGTTGGTGGAAATTTGGGTTGTCAGCAGCAGTACAATAATAAAGAACACACAATAAAACTGTAACACAAACATCCACCACAGCATTCATCACTGTGGTGGAAGGCACAAAAATTTGGCCAGTCCTCCTCCATTTCCCCCCCGTGTACAGGACCAGAGTCCAGTCAGTCCAGGATCGGCTCTTCCCCACCGGAGACCGCGGCTTTAGATTGTTGTAGGCCGCAGGCCGGCGGTCGAGATTTAAAGTCCCCGCCGCAGCCAGAAGCACCGTAGACTGCAGGGCTGGCGGTCGAAGCTCCCCTCCAGGGGTGATGGTAAGTCCATGCCGCACCCGCGGTAGAAGTTGGCCGCGGGCCGGCAGTGATGGCTTCTTCTTCCCCCGGGTCCCCCACGAGGGATCCCGGGCTGTAGACGCCGCACCAGCTGGAGCTCTGCAGACCGCGACTTCAGGCTGCCGGCTGCCGCGGGCCAGCGAAATGGAGTGCTCCCCTCCAGCGAGCCCCAGCGAGGGTCGCCTGCTCCACGCCGAGAGTCCATGCTGCGCACGCCGCTGAAGCCCCGGGCGTGTCTCCGGGAAAGGCCGCGTCGATCCTTGATGTTAGGCCACGGGGGAGGCAACCTGGAAAAAGGCGCCTCTCCATGGAGGAGGCGACCGAAGCGGTTTCCCCCTTACCCCCCCACACCACCCCCCACACAAAACACACGAAGAAACACAAAATACACACTTTAAAACATACTAATAAAAAAAAAAAAGCTGGAAAAACTGACGCGCTGCTGACATGGCTGCATACAGGGGAGTGTGTTAGATTTTGCTGCTGTATGTCCTTGAAAATGCTGGTGGCCTTGTCGAGGCAGTGTGAAGTGTAAATGAAGTCAATGGAAAGGAGGTTGGTTTGTGTTAGGGTCTGGGCTGTGTCCACAAGTGTCTGTAATTTCTTGCAGTCTGGGATGGAACAATTCCCAAACCATGCTGTGATGCTTTATGAGCAATTGGTATACAACCAGAGATAGACATAAAATACAGGAGTAACATAGAAACATAGAAAATAGGTGCAGGAGTAGGCCATTCGGCCCTTCGAGCCTGCATCGCCATTCAATATGATCATGGCTGATCATCCAACTCAGTATCCTGTACCTGCCTTCTCTCAATACCCCCTGATCCCTTTAGCCACAAGGGCCACATCTAACTCCCTCTTAAATATAGCCAATTAACTGGCCTTAACTACTTCACCACTCTCTGTGTAAAAAATGTTTTTCTCATCTCGGTCCTACAAGATTTCCCCCTTATCCTTAAACTGTGACCCCTAGTGTAACTCAGTGGCTCAGGCAGCATCTCTGGAGAAAAGAAATAGGTGACGATGTGGGTCGAGAGCTTTCATATACAACCAACATATTACTCCAAACGACTCCTCCATTTCACACGGATGCTGGATGGCTGAGGATTCCAGGAACACCTCATCCATCTTGTACCAAGAACAGAACAATTTAATCTTGGTCAACCTCGCATGGTTTACTAATGCAGCATTTTAGTTTAGTTTAGAGAAACAGCACAGAAACAGGCCCTTAGGCCCATTGAGTCTGCACCGCCCAGCGATCCCCGCACACTAACGCAGTCCTGCACACACTCGGGACAATTTTACATTTATACCAAGCCAAGTTACCTACAAACATGTACGTCTTTGGAGTGTGTGAGGAAACCAAAGATCTCGGAGAAAATCCACGCAGGTCATGTGGAGAACGTACAAAATCCGTACAGGCAGCACCCGCAGTCAGGATCGAACCCGGGTCTCTGGCACTGTAAGACAGCAGCTCTACTGCTGCGCCACCGTGCCACCCGACACTGTTAATGCTATCCTTTTTATCAAACCTAAAGGAGGGCTGCCTCCATTTTTGACATAAGGCGTTTAACAAAATGCATCTAAAATAATAATACAAAAATGGTTCTCCTCAGCAAGGGAGCTATGAATGGCACCTGTGGTAGTTAGCTTCTTCTCGCTGTGTTCAACATCGACAATGTGATGATTAAATGACCTTGAAAGTTTGTAAATAGGACTCTTGGGTACTTCGTCAGTGACATCCCACTCATTGAGATGAATATGCTTAAAAATTCAAACACAATTACTTTCAGGAATAATTGCTATCATGAGCAGAAGAAGGACCGATGTTTTCTGCAGAAAAGTGGCTAAACTAAGATCCCAACTGGATATCAAAGGACATTTTCTTTCCGCGAACATTGAATTGCCTTTGTTAGGTGAGCAATAGAAAGAGTGAGACAATGATTGCTTCTGCAAGCGAAGGAGAAATTGAATTATTTATAACAATTTCAAAAGCTGACGGGAAAGTGGAACTGTGCATATAATGGCTGACTTTCAGAATTAATAATGAGCTGTATGTACTGAGGGCGTGATAATACAGGTCCTCCACTGTGTTCAAGGTAATGAGATTTTCAAACCATTTGGAAGAGTGCACTTGAGTGAAATTATTAACTAAGATGCGTTGAGTGGAAGTGAGGTATTGGAAAGGTCCAAGGTCCCAATACTACACAGGGTTACAGGGTTACAGGGTTACAGGGTTTCCTTTATTGTCATTCAGACCGATGTCTGAACGAAATTTCGTGCCTGCAGGCATACATACATACAATACAATAAAAAACCAACAATAAACACATATTAACATCCACCACAGTGAGTCCACATAGCACCTTCTCACTGTGATGGAGGCAAAAGTCTTAGGGCTGCACACAAGCTCATAACAGGTTGACAGGTTGTGTTCAGTTATGCAGCATGTGAATATGTAGCAGTGAGTTTGGTGGGGTACGATCAATATCCTTTTTTTTGTCGAGGTTTCTTGTTGGAGTTTGAGATTAGTTTATAGTCACGTGTACCGAGGTACAGTGAAAAACTTTTGTTGCATGCTAACCAATCAGTGGAAAGACAATACAATCGAGCCATGCGCACTGCACAGATACACGATGAAGGGAAAAAACGCGAATAATGTTTAGTGCAAGGTAAAGTCCGGTAGAGTCCGATCAAAGGTCATCCAAAGGTCTCCAATCAGGTAGATAGTAGCTCAGGACTGCTCTATAGTTGTTGGTGGGATGGTTGAGTTGCTGATAACAGCAGGGAGGAAACTGTCCCAGAATCTGGAGATGTGATGTGGTTGCTGTTAATAGTTTGTCTAGTACAATCAAGACCCAGTTGCCTGCTTAGATCATTTGATGAATTTATGTGACGGTGTCAAGGTCCCATACTGGAATAATTTGTTCCAAATCCCACACAGGCGGCCTACATTATAAAACATATAAGATTATTAAGGAGATATCGCATTTTGGCTAGCCCTTGCTGTCTCCTCCCCTTCCTTAACCCTCTAGCTGTCTCCTCCCACCCTCCCATCCGCCCGCCCTCGGGCTCCTCCTCCTCCTCCCCTTTTTCTTCTTTCTTTCCCCACCCCCCATCAGTCTGAAGAAGGGTTTCGGCCCGAAACGTCGCCTATTTCCTTCGCTCCATAGATGCTGCTGCACCCGCTGAGTTTCCCCAGCAATTTTGTGTACCTAAGATTATTAAGGGTTTGGACATGCTAGAGGCAGGAAACATGTTCCCGATGTTGGGGGAGTCAAGAACTAGGGGCCACAGTTTAAGAACGAGGGGTAAGCCATTTAGAACGGAGATGAGGAAACACTTTTTCACACAGAGAGTTGTGAGTCTGTGGAGTTCTCTGCCTCAGAGGGCGGTGGAGGCCAGTTCTCTGGATATATTTTCAAGAGAGAGCTAGATAGGGCTCTTAAGAATAGCAGAGTCAAGGGATGTGGGGAGAAGTCAGGAAAGAGGTACTGATTGGGGATGATCACATTGAATCTGGCTCGAAGGGCCGAATGGCCTACTCCTGCACCCATTGTCTAGTGTCTATTGTCTTTGGAGTGTGGGAGGAAACTCACGCAGGTCATGGGGAGAACGTACAAAATCCATACAGACAGCATCCATAGTCAGGATCGCATCAGTAGTCAGGATCTATTGTCTATTGTCAGGTACAGAAGTCTGAATTCGCACAAGTTCAGGTTCAGTAACTGCTACAGCCCACGCCCCCCCCCCCCCTGCTCCCCGCCGGGTCCCTCTTTCTTCTCTCGGTGGCATGTTCACGTCTGACCTTGATTCTTTTAGCCTGAACAGCTATATCTACCTCTCTCTTTTGGTTGTGAAAAAGATTGTGGTTGAAAGGTCACCAGAAGTAGGTGGGAATGAAGAGTTGATTTTAATTTTCGTTTTGAGATACAGTGCGGAAACAGTCCCTTCGGCCCATCGATCCCGCACCGACCAGCGATCCCCGCACATTAACACTACCCTACACACACTAGGGGCAATTTTTCCATTTACACCAAGTCAATTACACCAACCCGCTTGGAGTGCATACTGTCGTTGTGTCCTTGGGCAAGACACTTCACCCACCTTTGCCTGTGTGTGTCCTTGGGCAAGACACTTCACCCATCTTTGCCTGTGTGTGTGGATGTAATTATGTGAAGCACTTTGGGGTCAATGCAAGTTGACTAAAAATGTGCTATATAAATAAAGAAATAATAATAATAATAATCAACCTACAAACCTGTATGTCTTTGGAGTGTGGGAGGAAACCGAAGATCTCGGAGATAATCCATGCAGGTTGAAATGGCAATCAGATTTGCTATGGCCTAGATAATGATGGAACGGATTGGAGGAATCGAGTGGCCTACTCCTGTACCTAGTTTATATATTAATATGTTCATATCTTCCTCACTCATTCTCACACTGTCAAACTGAGGTGCAGCAAATTTCTTGCACAAACTCCTTCAAACTTCAGAAAGACCAAAAGGATGCAGCATTGCAAAGACCTGTCCTGGGTAAGATTGTCATTTCCTAATCCTCAACTCTTAATTTTAGTTTAGTTTAGTTTAGAGATACAGCGCGGAAACAGACCCTTCAGCCCACCGGGTCCGCACAGGCCAGCGATCCCCGCACATTAACACTATCCTACACACACTTAGGGACAATTTACAAATTTACCAAGACAATTGACCTACGATCCTGTATGCCTTTGACAGGTTTTTCTTTTTCCAATTTTCTGATGGCATCTAGTCTTGTTTCTTCACTTGCATTTTTTTAGTGAGAACCACTCTCAACGAATTTGAAGCACAATAAATGCTTAAGCATTCATTGATTTCCCAGAACAATGCTAATGTAAAAAAGTTTAGGGAGAGTTACATCTGTCTTTCCATAACCCTGTGGACAATTTACAACTTCCTGTTGGAATGTAAAGCAGTCAAGATGAGTTGGCATGTCTTCAATAACTCTCACCTGTTTCATTCAGATGCATCACAGAAAGCATCCTATCGAGATGCATCACAGCTTGATGTAGCAACTACTCTGCCCTGGACTGCAAGAAACTGCAGAGGTTTGTTGTCACAGCCCCATCCATCACGCAAACCAGCCTCATCCCCATCAACTCCATTCAGGATTTGCCATTGTGTTTTCTGCAGTGGATAATCAACAGATACTATTATAGAGATCCCACTGGCTGTCCGAACCTGCAGTTGAAGATATGGATACAAGGAACTGCAGATGCTTGCTTACAAAAAAACACATAAAGTGCAGGAGTACTAAGTAGGTATTGCACTGGAATGTTTTCTATAATGGGCCTGTCCCACTTAGGCGATTTTTCAGTGGACTGCCGGTGACTGTCAAGTTGCCGGCACTCGCTGAAAAACCGGGAACTGGAACGGCGACTGTCAGAGTGGAACACAAACACATCGCAAAGGTGGGGGCCAGGGCAAGCGGGGGGAACGCTGTCTGAAATTCACACGGTGCAAAGCCAAGGTGATAAGAACACACACCAAGATGAACAGGAAGGTTGGCGATATAACTAGGACGGCTAGCACAGTGTACGGTAAGTCCTTTAAAAGAGGCGGGGAGAGGGGAGGGGAGGGGGGTAGAAGGTGGGGGGGAGGGGGAAGGAGGGGAGAAGGGGGAGAAGGAGCAGAGAAAGAGAGGAGAAGGAGTGGAGAAAACTTTTAAGAAGCCAGACAACTTTTAATGAGCCAGAGATACGCAGCTGTGGAGTTCGGCGGACATTTAACATGTAGTTATGGGTAGTCGAGGTAGTCGTAGGTTATCCTTGGTTCTGAAAACTCGTGCTTATGTTTTTTTCCCCCAATGAGCCAATGAAAATGACCGGTCAGCAAAGGCGATTAACTAAAACTAAACTACGACTACCTCGACTACCCATAACTACATGGCGACCCCACTACAACTCCACCTACAAACCTACAAACCTACACAGAATTAGCGATTATCTCCATGGCGACCAATTTTTGGTCACAGAAAAATTTTCAACATGTTGAAAAATATTCGGCGACCATACTGAGGCCGCGACTAGTTCCCGGAATGCGGGAATTCCTCGTGACCATGAAGGAGACTCACCAGAGACCACCAGTGAACATGTGGCGACCATGTGGCGAGTGCAGAGTCTCCTGCAATCACCTAAAAAGTCGCCTAAGTGGGACAGGCCCATAGGTCCCATGGTATATTTTATTCTCAAATGTGAAGATTGGGTCGGCTTGGTTTAAGGTATTATTTGAGAGATGTCTCCTCTGTTTTGAACTGCTTTAAAATGTTAATCTAGTTTACCAGATCACTAATGCTGAGAGTGTATGCTCAGTGTTCTGGCAGAATATGACAGTTAACAAGGGGTCAAGTTTAGTTTAGTTCAGTTTAGTTTAGAGATATAGCGCGGCCCACGGAGTCCATGCAAACTAGCAATTCCTGCACACTAACACTATCCTACACATACTAGGGACAAAAACCAATCAACGTACAAACCTAAGATGGACGTAAAAAGTTGGAGTAAATCAGCGGGATGGGCAGCATCTCTGGAGTAGGGCGGGTGTCAGGGGTTATACATAAAAAGCATTATTAGGGGAGATGACAGGAGAATGAGGTTGAGAGGGAATGATAGATCAGCCATTTAATGGCACAATAGGCTTGATGGGCTGAATGGCCTAATTCTGCTCCTATCACATGACTTTATGAAACATGGCCTGACGTTGAATGTGACAGATCATGGTCTTAAAACACCTGAGAAAATGTGATCTTCGAGCAATAAAATGCAACACTTTCTGCATTGCATTTGAAACTTGATGAAGGGTCTGTGAAATCTGTCACAGGTCCTTCATCAATGCTGGGCCAAAATCCTTGAACTCCCTGCCCAACAGTTTTAGTTAAGAGATACATTGCGGAAACAGGCCCTTTGTCCCACTGAGTCCATGCTGGCCTGCGATCACCTGTTTTATAAAAACTTTTTTAGGCTCTTAGAGATACAGTGCAGAAACAGGCCCTTCGGCCCACTGAGTCCACACTGACCAGCGATCACTCCGTTCACTTAGATATCCTACAAATAGAAGCAGTTTACAATTTTTACTGAAGCCAACTAACCTACAAATCTGTATACCTTTGGAGTGTGGAAGGAAACCAGAGCACCCAGAGAAAATGCATGCAGTCACAGAGAGAATGTACAAACTCCGTACAGACAGCACCCGTAGTCAGGATCGAACCCGGATTTCTGGCTCTGTAAGGCAGCAAGTCAACTGCTGCACCACTGTGCTGCCCCAAGGAGTACGTTTACCTGAAGGACTGAAGTGATTGAAGAAGGCAGCTCACCACCACCTTCTTGCGGTCAATTTGGCCCAGACATACAAGTCCTTAGAGAAAATAAAAAAAGACGAGGAACATTATTAAATACTTTTTATTTAAACCTCCACATAAATCATGTCCAAAAAAAGACGCCTTGCCTGCGTGAACAGTGGCACAGATATAATTCAGGGCCTCTAGTTACCGTTATAGATACATGAGTCCCTGCTAAGAGATTGGTCAAGTTAGCCTAGCAATTTGAAAAACACATCCATATCAAATTGCCATCCTTTAATGAAAGTGCGTTGGTGCCTGTGTTGGTTTATTTGATCTTAGCCAGCTGAAGGTTTGTGTGCTGGAAATTCGCACTATCTCACTCCCACACTGTGAAACCATTGTCCCAAAAAACAATTTTCAATTTAGCACAATGAATTTCTGCAGTGATTACCTTGCAAAGACTTAAATTAACTACCTCGGCTGCTTGCGTTTTTTATTTTTAGAAGACATTGTTAACCCGCTCGGTGCAAGGATTTCAATCTCTTATTTCTCCCATCTTTTCTGATCGGCATTCGAAGAAAGGTAGCAGGTGCTCTCTCATTGTCCAACTGGTTAAAGTCACAGGCCTGAAGGTCAAGGATTCCATTGATCCCAAAGATACATGGAGGACCCCGAGTGGGGAAACCGCTGAGAGGGAGAACAAAGGAGGACCCAGTGTAGGGGGGGGGGGGGGGGGGACTTGTGAAAACTAAGGGGGAGCACAAATGGAATGCATTAAATATGGTTTGTGTTAAAATGGGATACTTTGTATAAATACAGCGCGGGGTTTGCTTCTACAGAGGCCCGGGGAGCCGTTGGTGAGAGGAGGACTTACCTGGAGCTGTGAGGAACCCAAATCTGCAACGTTCCATCTCACTTCCAGAGAAGGATTCTGATTCTGATGGAAGCCTCTGATTGGTGGAAGAGGACCAGCGGAAGCAGCTGATTGGCTTGTATCCCAGGTAAGGCTTTATTGTATTTGGATAAGGGGGAGAATGAGGGCCAGGGCAGTTTACTGTTCTGGATGTCAGATGTGGGAGGTCATGGAGTTTGAGTGCCCTCCAGACGTCCACATCTGCGCAAGGTGCGTCGAGATGGGGCTCCTAAGGGACCGTGTCAGGAACCTGGAACAGCAACTCGATGACCTCTGTCTGCTCAGGGAGAGTGAGGAGGTCATAGAAAGGAGTTACAGGGAGGTGGTCACTCCAAGACCACGGGAGACAGAAAACTGGGTCACAGTTAGGAAGGGCAACGGGCAGAGGCAGGGACTGGTGAGTACCCCGGTGGCTGTACACCTTGAAAATAAGTACTCATGTTTGAGTAAGGGTGGGGGAGACAGCCTACCTGGGGGCAGCGACAGCGGCCGGGCCTCTGGCACAAAGACCGGTCCGGTTGCTCAGAAGGGTAAGGAAAAGAAGGGGAGGGCAATTGTAATAGGGGACTCTATAGTCAGGGGGTCGGATAGGCGATTCTGTGGACGCAGACAGGAGTCCCGGATGGTAGTTTGCCTCCCTGGTGCCAGGGTCAGGGATGTGTCTGAACGTGTCCAAGAAATCCTGAAATGGGAGGGAGAGGAGCCTGAGGTTGTGGTGCATATAGGTACCAACGACATAGGTAAAAAAAGAGAAGAGGTCCTGAAAGAAGAATTTAGGGAGTTATGTAGAGAGTTAAGGAGAAGGACTGGAAAGGTAACAATCTCAGGATTACTGCCTGTGCCACGCGACAGTGAGAGTAGGAATGGAGCGAGGTGGAGGATAAATGCGTGGATGAGGGACTGGTGCAGTGGGTATGGATTCAAGTTTCTGGATCATTGGGACCTCTTTTGGGGAAGGTGCGACCTGTACAGAAAGGACGGGTTGCACTTGAACTCAAGGGGGACCAATATCCTGGCGGGGAGATTTTCAAAGGCTACTGGGGAGACTTTAAACTAGTATGGTTGGGGGGAGGGACTCAAATTGGGAAAGCTAGCAGTCAGTGTGTGAAGCAGGGGGCAGAGAATGGTAGCACTCTGACCCAAAATGTAGGGGAGAGAGAAGAAAAAGAAAATAATCAGAGAATAAGAGAGGGTGGGTTTCTTAAATGTGTATATTTTAATGCTAGGAGCATTGTAAGAAAAGTGGATGAACTTAGAGCCTGGATTGACACCTGGAAGTATGATGTTGTGGCGATCAGTGAAACATGGTTGCAGGAGGGCTGTGATTGGAAACTAAATATTCCAGGATTTCGTTGCTTCAGGTGTGATAGAATTGGAGGGGCAAGAGGTGGAGGTGTTGCATTGCTTATCAGGGAAGATATTACAGCAGTGCTTTAGCAGGATAGATTAGAGGGCTCGTCTAGGGAGGCTATTTGGGTGGAACTGAGAAATGGGAAAGGGGTAGCAACACTTATAGGGGTGTATTATAGACCGCCAAATGGGGAGCGAGAATTGGAAGAGCAAATATGTAAGGAGATTGCAGATATTAGTAGTAAGCACAAGGTAGTGATTGTGGGAGATTTCAATTTTCCACACATAGACTGGGAAACACATTCTGTAAATGGGCTGGATGGGTTGGAGTTTGTAAAATGTGTGCAGGATAGTTTTTTGCAACAATACATAGAAGTACCTACTAGAGAAGGGGCGGTACTGGACCTCCTGTTAGGAAATGAGATGGGTCAGGTGGCAGAGGTATGCGTTGGGGAACAGTTCGGGTCCAGTGATCACAATACCATTAGTTTCAATATAATTATGGAGAGGGACAAAACTGGACCTAGGGTTGAGATTTTTGATTGGAGAAAGGCTAACTTTGAGGAGATGCGAAAGGATTTAAAAGGAGTAAATTGGGACAGTTTGTTTTATGGGAAAGATGTGAAAGAGAAATGGAGTACATTTAAAGGTGAAATTTTAAGAGTACAGAATCTTTATGTCCCTGTTCGGTTGAAAGGAAATCGTAAAAATTGTAAAGAGCCATGGTTTTCAAGGGAAATTGGACACTTGGTTCGGAAAAAGAGGGAGATCTACAATAGTTATAGGCAGCATGGAGTAAATGAGGTGCTTGAGGAGTATAAAGAATGTAAAAAGAATCTTAAGAAAGAAATTAGAAAAGCTAAAAGAAGATATGAGGTTGCTTTGGCAAGTAAGGTAAAAGTAAATCCGAAGGGTTTCTACCGCTATATTAATAGCAAAAGGATAACGAGGGATAAAATTGGTCCATTAGAGAGTCAGAGTGGCCAACTATCTGCAGAGCCAAAAGAGATGGGGGAGATATTGAACAGTTTCTTTTCTTCGGTATTCACCAAGGAGAAGGATATTGAATTATGTGAGGTAAGGGAAACAAGTAGAGTAGCTATGGAAACTATGAGGCTCAAAGAAGAGGAAGTACTGACACTTTTGAGAAATATAAAAGTGGATAAGTCTCCAGGTCCGGACAGGATATTCCCATGGACATTGAGGGAAGTTAGTGTAGAAATAGCAGGGGCTATGGCAGAAATATTTCAAATGTCATTAGAAACGGGAATAGTGCCGGAGGATTGGCGTACTGCGCATGTTGTTCCATTGTTTAAAAAGGGGTCTAAGCGTAAACCTAGCAATTATAGACCTGTTAGTTTGACGTCAGTGGTGGGCAAATTAATGGAAAGAATACTTAGAGATAATATATATAAGCATCTGGATAAACAGGGTCTGATTACGAACAGTCAACATGGATTTGTGCCTGGAAGGTCATGTTTAACTAGTCTTGTTGAATTTTTTGAAGATGTTACTCGGGAAATTGATGAGGGTAAAGCAGTGGATGTTGTGTATATGGACTTCAGTAAGGCCTTTGACAAGGTTCCTCATGGAAGGTTGGTTAAGAAGGTTCAATGGTTGGGTATTAATGGTGGAGTAGCAAGATGGATTCAACAGTGGCTGAATGGGAGATGCCAGAGAGTAATGGTGGATGGTTGTTTGTCAAGTTGGAGGCCAGTGACGAGTGGGGTGCCACAGGGATCTGTGTTGGGTCCACTGTTGTTTGTCATGTACATCAATGATCTGGACGATGGTGTGGTAAATTGGATTAGTAAGTATGCAGATGATACTAAAATAGGTGGGGTTGCAGGTAATGAAGTAGAGTTTCAAAGTCTACAGAGAGATTTATGCCAGTTGGAAGAGTGGGCTGAAAGATGGCAGATGGAATTTAATGCTGATAAGTGTGAGGTGCTACATCTTGGCAGGACAAATCAAAATAGGACGTACATGGTAAATGGTAGGGAATTGAAGAATGTAGGTGAACAGAGGGATCTGGGAATAACTGTGCACAGTTCCCTGAAAGTGGAATCTCATGTAGATAGAGTGGTAAATAAAGCTTTTGGTGTGCTGGCCTTTATAAATCAGAGCATTGAGTATAGAAGTTGGGATGTAATGTTAAAATTGTACAAGGCATTGGTGAGGCCAATTCTGGAGTATGGTGTACAATTTTGGTCGCCTAATAATAGGAAGGATGTCAACAAAATAGAGAGAGTACAGAGGAGATTTACTAGAATGTTGCCTGGGTTTCAGCAACTAAGTTACAGAGAAAGGTTGAACAAGTTAGGGCTTTATTCTTTGGAGCGCAGAAGGTTAAGGGGGGACTTGATAGAGGTTTTTTAAATGATGAGAGGGATAGACAGAGTTGACGTGGAAAAGCTTTTCCCACTGAGAGTAGGGAAGATTCAAACAAGGGGACATGACTTGAGAATGAAGGGACTGAAGTTTAGGGGTAACATGAGGGGGAACTTCTTTACTCAGAGAGTGGTAGCTGTGTGGAATGAGCTTCCAGTGAAGGTGGTGGAGGCAGGTTCGTTTTTATCATTTAAAAATAAATTGGATAGTTATATGGATGGGAAAGGAATGGAGGGTTATGGTCTGAGCGCAGGTATATGGGACTAGGGGAGATTATGTGTTCGGCATGGACTAGAAGGGTCGAGATGGCCTGTTTCCGTGCTGTAATTGTTATATGGTTATATGGTTTGTTGACGCTCTTTAGGTGGAGTCTCTTTGCATACCCTGGGTATGCAAAACAAAGAATATCACTGTTACTTGTCACACGTGACAATACAGTCATTAATTTATTAATTCAGTTATTAATCAATCAATCAATTCATTAAATAATTAATCAATTCATTCATTCATTCATTCATTCATGGAGCGGGAGGCCATTAAAACCATTACTCCAGTTCAAGTAATTTCACCTGGTAATGCTATCGAAAGTGAACAAGGCATTCTTTGCCACAACAGCCTTCCATGACAAAATAATTCCCCAGATTCACCACCCTAAACTAAAAATGGATAGGTGATGTTTCAGGTCTGGACGACAGATAACCTTCTCCAAGGGGCCTGGCAAATTCCTTCAGTATTGGATCTCCAGGGCAACTTGTGGGTATCACTGCTCACTCTTCTTTGGGCTGGAGCAAGCCATTTAGTTTTGTATGACTTTAGTTTAGAGGTACAGCGCGGAAACAGGCTCTTCGGCCCACCGGGTCCACGCCGACCAGCGATCCCTGCACATTAACACTACCCTACACACACCAGGGACAATTTTTACATTAACCAAGCCAATTAACCTACAAACCTGTACGTCTTTGGTGTTGGAGGAAACTGAACATTGCGGAGAAAACCCAGGCAAGTCACGGGGAGAAGGTACAGAACGGAGAACGGGGAGAAACTCTGTGCAGACAGCACCTGTAGTCAGGATCGAACCCAGCTACAGCTGCGCCACCGTGCCGCACGCATATTTAATTGGAACTGGGAACATCAAGTACCCCATGGCAAGTTACTAGTACCTTAATGTGGCAGGCTGCTTATAAACCTCTTTCTTCACTGTATTTCACTCTTTAACTGAGACGAGAAGTCACTTAGCATCAACGTGATTTGCAGCAACAGGAAGAAACACTTTGGCTGCAGTGATAATAAATTCAAGCCAATTGATTCCTTTTTAGTGCATTGCATTTAAAGTGTTCAACACACAGGTTGTTGTGCGCTTCAATTTTTGCGACACTGTAATTCTTTTCAGTCTGTTCTGAAACAGAGCCAATTAAAACCTTTAAAAAGGAATTGGGGGAACACAAAATGCAGGGCCATGGGGAAAGGAGTGGGATTGTTCGTGTTGTGCTACAGATAGCTAGTATGTATTTGATGATCCGAATGGTCTTTTGTCATTACTACTCTGTTTGATAGGTGCACTTTCTTTGTTCACTTTTTCTTACAGCCACCCCGCTTAAAACATAGAACATAAAATTGCACAGCATAGGAACATGCCTATGCTGAACATGATGTCCAGATGAACTAATCTCATCTGCCCGCACGTGATCCATATCCCTCCATACCCTGTATATCCATCTACGTACCTGAGCCTCTGAAATGTCACTATCATATCTGGCTCCACCACAACACACATATTCGAGATAAAGAGCTGGAGAAATCTTTTTTCCAGATATATTTATTTCATGATTCTTTCTGTCCTGGGCCTCCTCCACTATCAGAGGTAGGCTACATGCAAATTAGAGGGATAGCACCTCATATTTTGCTTGGGCAGTTTACACCCCAGCAGTGTGAACATTGATTTCTCTCATTTCTAATACTGTAACTACATCCCCCCACCGTCTCCCCGCTTTCCCCCATCCTAGTCGTTCTACTAGTTTTACTGTTTGTACTCTTGTATCCCTCTCTACCACAGATATGTTCTGACCAGCTACAATACGATACGATAGATCTTT
This sequence comes from Amblyraja radiata, assembly GCF_010909765.2. NCBI lineage: Eukaryota > Metazoa > Chordata > Chondrichthyes > Rajiformes > Rajidae > Amblyraja > Amblyraja radiata. The sequence goes on from NC_045956.1 coordinate 170,819,094, forward strand.
ATTTATCCCATTATGATAATTGATCTGCCAACAGTCATAAAAACACAAAAACACAAAATACATGAAACATGAAATTAAAGCGACAAATGGAAAGGATCGGGGATGTGCAAAGATTGGGGGTGGGGGGGAAGGTGGGAGTCAGCCTCAGTCTATCCCACTCCATTTCTGAGAATGGCCCCTGACAAAGGCTAATATTTTTCATTTTTGATTGTCAGCTGAAATGTCAATACAAAATAGTTTTTGAGTTATGTAAAGCATCTGCATCTAACACTGTGCAATCTACCAAGTCTTTCTAACATTTGCGGTTTATTTCTGCAGAAAAGCAATTGGTGGCAGTTGAAACATAAAAACATAGAAAATAGGTGCAGGAGTAGGCCATTCGTCCCCTCGAGCCTGCACCGCCATTCAATATGATCATGGCTGATCATCCAACTCAGTATCCTGTACCTGCCTTCTCTCCAATAGAAACATAGAAAATAGGTGCAGGAGTAGGGCACAAGATATTGATTCATTTTGTTGGAAATATCCAGTTTGTAGCTTGATAATCAGCACAAAAGGGGAATCCTTCACCACATCAGGTGGACCAGCCATGGTGCAAGAGGGTGCACACTCACAAAGGGAAATTGGGTCAAACTTTACATTCAGCACCAGAGGCTTGGGGACAGATGCAGAGGCTGATATCTCAGTGCAATCCTGGAGAATTTTATCATTTTATCAGGATGCATCACATCATGGTTTGGGAACAGCTCCATTCAAGACCGCAAGGGATTGCAGAGAATTGGGGAAGCAGCCCAGACCATCACCCAAACCAACCGCCCTTCCAATGACTCCATTTATATCTCACGCTGCTTCAGCAAGCCCAGCAACACAATCAATGATGAGTCGCAGGCTGGCCACTTCCTGTTCTCCCCTCTCCCATCGGGCAAAAGGTATCGAAGTTTGAAAATGCACAACTCCAGATTCAGGGACAGTTTCTTCCCAGCTGTTATTGGGCAACTGAACCATCCTACCAACAACTAGAGAGCAGTCCAAAGCTACTTCCTACCTATTTGGAGACCATCGGACTATCTTTGATCAGACTTTACTGGACTTTATCTTGCACTAAACGTTCTTCATGTCATTTCCTTTAACATGTACACTGTGGACAGCTCCATTGTAATCATGTATTGTCTTTCCGCTGACTGGTTAGCATGTAACCTCAGCACAGTGACAATCAACTAAACTAAACTTAACTAAAGTAAACTAATCTAACGTAAACTAAACTAAAGTGTTGCACAGTTGCAGGTGCTGAGTTCTGGATGAAACCCATAGCTAAGGCTTGGCCTTTCCCTGCAGGAGGTGAAAGATTTCTTGATGCTATCTGGGAGAAGACTGGTAAAGTTATTCCAGGCATCTGGCAAAGGTTCAAAGGTTTAAAGGTATTTTATTGTCATGTGTACTAATAAAGGTACAGTGAAACTCCAATTACCATACAGTCATACTAATAAAAAGCAACAAGACACACAACTACATAAAAGTTAACATAAACTTCCACCACAGCGGATTCCACATTCCTCACTGTGATGGAAGGTAATAAAGAATAAATCTTCATTCTTTATTCTCCTGTGGTCTGGGCAGTCGAATCAACCGCAGTCGGGGCGATATAAGCTCCCACGGCGATCTAAGCTCTCGCGTCGGGGCGGTTGAAGCCCCCGTGATCGGGGCGTTTGAAGCTCCTGCGGTTGGAGTTCCCGAAGTCCATCCCGAACCAAGGGACCACGAGCTCCATGACGTTAAAGTCCGCAGGCTAGTTATCTTTCTATCAACATCACAGGAAAACATAATCTCATCACTGTCACCTTGTTGTTTGTGGAAACTTGCTGTGTCCAAGTCAGTTAACAGTATAAGTTTCCTGTAACTGCACTTGAGAATCACAGAGATACATAGAGTTATACAGCATGAATGATAGGCCATTTGGTCCAATATGTCAACCCTATTTACTGTCCCCCATACCACCAATTTTGCTGTCACTTTGAAAGGCATGGGAATGATCTGAGGCTGTTTAAGGCACTCTAGAAATCCAAGCCTTAGTGTCTATGCAGCATTGGTTAGAAATATGACCTTGCAAATGCAAATACCGTCTTCAAGAATAACCAACAAAGAATAGAGTTGTTACTCTGCCTCGGTTAAGATACTCATGGTTAGACAATAGGGTCCGATAACTGAACATTCGAAGCTGCACCTGACTCCACAGCCGCTTGCTCAGTGTCTCCTTGAAATAAGTTCCATGTATCTTGTCATAGGACACCATGTCATAGGAAAGATATTGTCATGCTTGAAAGATTTAACATAGAACATAGAGACATGGAAACATGGAAAATAGGTGCAGGAGGAGGCCATTCGGCCCTTCGAGCCGGCACCGCCATTCATTGTGATCATGGCTGATCATCCCCAATCAATAACCCGTGCCTGCCTTCTCCCCATATCCCATGATTCCACTAGCCCCTAGAGCTCTATCTAAGTCTCTCTTAAATCCACCCAGTGATTTGGCCTCCACTGCCCTCTGAGGCAGGGAATTCCACAAATTCACAACTCTCTGGGTGAAAAGGTTTTTTCTCACCTCAGTCTTAAATGGCCTCCCCTATATTCTAAGACTGTGCCTCCTGGGTCTGGACTCGCCCAACATTGGGAACATTTTCTTCCTGCGAGGATGTTGCCAGACTCGATGGCCTGAGCTGTAGGGAGAGGTTAAGCAGGCTGGGACTCGTTTCCTTGGAGTATAAGAGCATGAGGGGTGATCTTATGGAGGTGTAAAAATCATGAAAGCATAGAAGTTGGGAGGTCATGGTGCAGTTGTATAAGACGTTGGTGAGACCACATTTAGAGTATTGTGTTCAGTTCTGGGCACCGTGTTATAGGAAAGATGTTGTCCAGCTGGAAAGGGTATGGAGAAGATTTTTCGAGGATGTAGCCAGGACTAGAGGGTGTGAGCTATAGAGGGAGGTTGAGTAGGATGTGTCTCTATTCCTTGGAGCACAGGAAGATGAGGGATGATATAGAGACTTTGTTTTAGTTTTTAATTTTGAGAGCGCAGAAACTGGCCCTTCAGCCCACCGGGTCCACACCGACCAGCGATCCCCGCACATATCTACGCATTTCAGGGGTCATTAAACTTCAGTAAGGCTTTCGACAAGGTTCAGCATGGGAGGTTGCTGTGGAAGATTAGATCGCATGGGAACCAAGGAGAGATAGCTGAATGGATAGCAACGATTGTATAAGACGTGGGTGAGACCGCATTTAGAATATTGTTTTGTTTAGAGATACAGCACGGAAATCTAGAGATCCCCGCACATTAACACTATCCTACACCCACTAGGGACAATTTTTACATTTACCAAGCCAATTAACCTACAAACCTGTACGTCTTTGGAGTGTGGGAGGAAACCGAAGATCTCAGTGAAAACCCATGCAGGTCACGGGGAGAACGTACAAACTCCGTACAGACAGCACCCGTAGTCGGGATCGAACCTGGGTCTCCGTTGCTGCATTCGCTGTGAGGCAGAAACTCTACTGCTGCGCCACCGCTGCGCGCTTTTAGAATATTGTGTTCAGTTCAGGGCACCATGTTATAGGAAGGATATTGTCAAGCTTGAAAGGGTTCAGAAAAGATTTACCAGGATGTTGCCAGGATGTTGCTAGGACTAGAGGGCGTGAGGTTGTGTAGGCTGGGTCTCTATTCCATGGAGCGCAGGAGGATGAGGGGAGATCTTATAGAGATATACAAAATCATGAGAGGAATAGATCGGGTAGATGCACAGATTCTTTTTACCAGAGTAGGGAATTGAGGACCAGAGGACATAGGTTCAAGGTGAAAGGGAGAAGATTTAGTAGGAAACCGAGGGGTAACTTTTTCACACAAAGGGTGGTGGGTGTATGGAACAAGCTGCCAGAGGAGGTAGATGAGGCTGGCACTATCCCATCGTTTAAGAAACAGTTAGACAGGTACATGAATAGGACAGGTTTGGAGGGATATGGACCAACCGCAGGCAAGTGGGACTAGTGTAGCATGAACATGGTTGGCCGGTAAGGGCGAGTTGGGCCGAAGAGCCTGTATCCACACTGTATCACTCAATTACTCTAATATCCCACTCATCAACAGCAGAACCAATTCATTCTGGCTAAGTTTCACAGTCTACTCTATCAATCATTAGCTAAGCGAAGGAAACTATTAATGATAGCATCACTAGGTTGCACTTCATTACCAATAACCCCTTTAACATTTGGATTTCATCAGGAACGCTAGACTTCAGACCTCATTACAGCTTTGGTCCAAAGCTGGTGAGGACACTTTTGGAGTATTTTGTTCAGTTTTGGATACCTTATTGCAGGAAAAGATGCAGAGAAGATTTACAAAGATGTTGCCAGGACTTGAGTGCCTGAACTATTAGGAGGGGTTGGAACTTATTCTGTCGAGCAAAGGAGGATGAGCGATGATCCAATAGGTGTGTTAAAGATCATGAGGGAATAGATAGAGTAGATGCACGGTCGTTTACCCAGAGTAGGGGAACCAAGAAGACAGAGGTTGAAGGTGAGAGGGGAAATATTAGGAATCCGAGGGGCAACCTTTTCACACAGAGGGTGGTGGGTGTATGGAACGGGCTGCCAGAGGGAGTAGTTGACGCAGATACTATAACAAAATTTATTATTTATTGTCTGAAGAAGGGTCTCGACCCGAAACGTCAGCTATTCCTTCGCTCCATAGATGCTGCCTCACCCGCTGAGTTTCTCCAGCATTTTTGTCCACCTTCGATTTTTCCAGCATCTTTATTCTTTATTGTCATCATGCAAAGCAACAAATTGTACAGTGCAAAATGAGAAGACGTTTCTCAGGGAATACTGGAGCATCGCACATACAAACTTAAACATTTCACACATAAATAAAAACAATTCAGTTCCTGATAAAAAACAGTACGAATAGTTAAATAAAAGTGCAGGTAAAAAAGCAACATTAAAATACAATTAAAAAAAAAAGTCATAAAATGTCCAGGGCAGCTGATTTAAGTGACCTGAGCCAGTGCCAGAGTTATTACTCAGTGCCAGTTATTAAATTGTCAGTGCAAAAGCAGCAGAATCAGGTGGAGTGACTGTTTAGCAGCCTCACAGCCTGTGGAAGGAAACTGTTTAGCAGTCTTGTAGTCCGGGCTTTGATGCTACGGTATCTCTTGCCTGATGGCAGGAGATCCAGGTGTATGTGGAGGGGGTGCAGTTTGTCCTTAGCTATTCTCAGTGCTTTTTTCAGACAGCGGCTCTGGAACAGTTCTTGTACCGAGGGTAGGGAGACGCCAATGATCCTCTCTGCTCCCCTCACTACCCTCTGCAGAGACTTCCCGTCTGAGCAGTTACAGTTGGAGTACCACGTGTTCATGCAGTACGTGAGTACAGACTCCACCGTGCCCCTGTAAAAAGTCCTGAGGGTGTTGGTGGGAAGTGAGACCTGTTTGAGTTTCCTCAGGTAGTGCAGTCGCTGATGGGCCCGTTTGACAATCCCAGTGATGTTCCTGAACCAGGTGAGACTATCTGTTATTTGCACTCCGAGGAACTTTATGCTCTCCACTCTCTCCACCGTGGTGCCACTGATGTTGAGGGGTGTGCGTTTGGGCTGCGACCTCCTGAAGTCGACAATCATCTCCTTTGTTTTTTCTACGTTTAATTCTAGATTGTTGTTGCCGCACCAGTCCACTAGTTGTTTCACTTCCTCCCTGTACATTGTTTCATCCTCTCCACTGATGAGTCCCACCACTGTGGTGTCATCTGCAAATTTTATAATCCTGTTATAAATCTGCAGTTCTTTCTTAAACATAACAACATTTAACATATATTTGGACATGTACATGAATAGGAAAGGTTTAGAGGGATATGGACCAAATGCAGGCAGGTAGGACTAGTGTAGAGGGAACAGTTTGGACAGTATTTTTTGTTTGTATATATATTTGGATATATATTTTGGTTTGTAGGGGATATGGTCTTTTAATGTGGGGGGGTAGGTGTTACTTTATTTATAGGTCCCTACCTGTTCGGTGTGGCAGCATTTTTTCCGGGCTGCCCGTCGACCCGTCCTCGTGGCCTACCAGCGGGCTTGGAGCGCCGTTTCTTGGCGGGAACCACCCAGCACCTCGGCCTGGGTGGCGGCACAGCATTGGAGCGCTGGAGCGGCGCGGAGCGGAGCGGAGCGGAGCGGGCGATGCCTTGCCTGGGTCGCCGCGCTGGAGCTCTGGCGAGCTGGACCGCCGAGAGCAACATCTCCGGGCTGCGGGTTTGCCGAGCGGAGAGACGGCGTGCGTAGAGGCGGCAAGGCGGCAGTGCGGAGAGCGGGCGCCGACTTTGTCATCGGGAGCCTGGGAGCGCCAAACCGGCGCGGCCTTGTCGGCTTCGGCAGCCGCGGGCTCCAACCAGGAAGCGGCCGTTCCAAGTGGCCCAGCCGCCGAAAGGACTCTCCCGACGCCGGGGCAAGACCACCCGGTGAGAACGGCCAGGGACATCGGGCCTCCGTACAGGCAATTGCGGTGGCCTCAATAGGCCTGACTTTGGGGTGAACATGGGGTGGGGATTGGACATTGTGCCTTCCTCCACAGTGCTATCCACTGTGGGGGGATGATTTTTTTGTCTAATTGTAGTCCTGTAGGTCTGTGTCCAAGATGGCTGCCGTGAAGAGAGAGTGGACGCTGGCGCGCTTTGGCTGCCGCTGCTCTCTTTTCACACTGTGTTTTTGAATTTCTGTTTTTGGATTGAATTCTGTTTTTAATTTGTGTCACTGTGATGTCTTTAATTACTTGTTTTATTCCGATTATATGTTTTATTTCGATTACTATGTAAGGTGTCCTTGAGATGTATGAAAGGCGCCCATTAAATAAAATTTATTATTATTATTATTAGTATGGGCCAGTTGGGGTGAAGGGTCTGTTTCAGTGCTTTTATGACAATGACAATGACAGCTGAAGCCCAGAGGTGAGGTGACATCAAGGTAGCCTTTGACTGAGTGTGGCATCAATGCACCCTGGTAAAACCAAACTCAGTGGATATCAACGGCAAAACATCTCCAATCGAGTTTGGAGTCACAGAGGTGAGTTTAGGAGGTTAGTTCAAGACCATCGGTGCAGGTGTTATCATGAGGTCATAAGTGATTGGTACAGAATGAGGCTATTTGGTCAGGATGTGGCCGTTCCAGGTGGCCCAGCCGCTGTGAGGACTCTCCTGATGCCGGGGCAACACCACCCGGTGAGAACGGCCAGGAACATCGGGCCTCCGTAGAGGCAATTGCGGTGGCCTCAATAGCCTGACTTTGGGTGAACTTGGGATGGGGACTGGACATTGTGCCTTCCCCCACAGTGGTATCCATTGTGGGGGGATGATTTTTTCTGTGTGTAAGTAAATCTGTTAGTCTGTGACCAAGATGGCTGTCGGAAGGGAGAGTGGACGCTGGCGCGCTTTAGCTGCCGCTGCTCTCTCTTCACATTGTGTTTTTGCTTTTTTGTTTTTGGACTGAATTCTGTTTTTAATTCGTGTTTCTGTGATGTCTTTATTATTTATTTTATTCCGATTATATGTTTTATTATTCTTGTTAATCTCTGTAAGGTGTCCTTGAGATTTCTGAAAGGCGCCCAAAAATAAAATTTATTATTATTATTATTACTACCCCATTCAATGATGGCTGATCCACATCTCCCTCCTTACACCATTCATAGAAACATAGAAAATAGGTACAGGAATAGGCCATTTGGCCCTTCGAGCCAGCACCGCCATTCAATGTGATCATGGCTGACCATCCAAAATCTGTACCCCGTTCCGGCTTTTTTCCCCACATCCCTTGATTCCCTTAGCCCTAAGAGCTAAATCTAACTCTCATGAAATTCTCTTTCCTTCTCTCCACAACCTGTGACACCCGTACTAATCAAGAATCTATTTATCTCTGCCTTAAAAATATCCACTGACTTGGCCTCCACAGCCTTCTGTGGCAAATAATTCCACAGACTCACCACCCTCTGACTAACGATGTAATAACTGAGTACCTTGAGAAGAATAACAGTATAGAATGGAGTCAGCGTGGGATTTTGAAAGGATATTCATGTTTTAATAATCTACTGGAGTTCTTTGTTGAGGTAACGTAGAATTGATGAGAGGGGACAAGTATCTTCATCGTACTGTTTTCGTTTGGCCAGGCCTTGAGGGCTGGAGCTATTGGGAACAGTTGATCAGGCTAGGACTTTATTCCTTGGAGCGCAGGAGGATGAGGGGTGATCTTATGGAGGTGTACAAGATCATGAGAGGAATACATTTGGTAAATGCACAGTCTTTTTGCCCAGAGTAGGGGAATCGACAACAAGGGCATAGATTTAAGTTGTGGGGGGAAAGATTTAACAGAAAGGGTGGTGGGTGTATGAAACGAGCTACCGGAGGTGGTAGTTGAGGGAGGTACTATCACAACATTTAAAAGACATTTGGACAGGTATATGGATAGAATAGGTTTAGATTAAGGATATGGGCTAAATGCAGGCAGGTGGTACTAGTGTAGATGGGGCGTGATGGTCGGCGTGGGTAAGTTGGGTTGGTGGGCCTGGTTCCATGCTGTATGACTCTGATTCAAGTGGTTAGTATGGTCTGTACGTGCCACATAATTGATATAATTTAAATTGAACTAAAATGCAACTTTTTGTTGAGTATTTAAAGTTGACTTACTTTGGATGAATTTGGACTGATGCATGCTATTTAGCACAACCTACACCACTGAAAGCTGTTATATGTTTGCAGCAAATGTTTGCTCTACCATGACAGACAATTACAAAGAAGTGACATGACTGCAGTATCAGAAGTTAACAAACAACAAGGATTGTACCCCGTGGGATGTGAAACTCCATTATAGGTTGGGCCCTTTGGCTCTCAAGCTCTTAAAATAACACCTTCCCACCTCCCTCCCAGCACAGAGCAAGTACAGCAGAACAGCTACCTGTACACTTACTAAAAATGCTTATCTGAGGGGATTAACTAATGGGATTGTAAACTAAACGAACACATTTAGGAGAAAATCTGTCGCCCAAGGATGTTTGTGGCATTGAAAGCACTCCCTAATTCTTTCCTCTGAATTACAGGACTAGCTCCTGAGCTCAATAAAGCTGTCTGCATGCGAGAGAATGATTAAAGTGAGTCCAAATAAAATGGAGAAACATATACTTAAGCCTCCGCCGTATATGGTTGTAAATAAGCGGAATTTATGAAGTGTCCTTGTAAAATTCACTCAACTCCGTTACGACAGCTAATACAAATCTTATTTAACTGCAGATCTGTGGTATTACCGTATAGCTGATGAGTGCAACAGTTCCTTGCCTTCTTCCCTGACATCAGTCTGCAGAAGGGTCTGAACCGGAAACGTCAACCATTCCTTCTCTGCAGAGATGCTAAATTAATCCAGCATTTTATGTCTATCTTTGCACCTACTTAGACACAGGGCTGAGTGAAAACATGAAGGTAGCTCGATGCAGATGCGAAGAATTACCTTCCCATAAATCTGGAAAGGAGGCAGAGGAGATTTATGTTGCCAGGACTTGAGGTTCTGTGCTTTCGCGAGAGGTTGAGCCTCCTAGCATCCTCCTCACAGCTAACACTGCCCCCCAGCTTCGTGTCATCCGCAAACTTGGAGATGTTGCATTCAATTCCCTCGTCCAAATCATTAATATATATTGTAAACAGCTGGGGTCCCAGCACTGAGCCTTGTGGTACCCCACTAGTCACTGCCTGCCATTGTGAAAAGGACCCGTTTACTCCTACTCTTTGCTTCCTGTCTGCCAGCCAGTTCTCTATCCACATCAATACTGAACCCCCAATACCGTGTGCTTTAAGTTTGTATACTAATCTCTTATGTGTGACCTTGTCGAAAGCCTTCTGAAAGTCCAGATATAACACATCCACTGGTCTCCCTTATCCACTCTACTAGTTACATCCTCGAAAAAGTCTATAAGATTTGTCAGACATGATTTACCTTTCATAAATCCATGCTGACTTTGTCCAATGATTTCACCACTTTCCAAATGTGCTGCTATCCCATCTTTAATAACTGACTAGCAGTTTCCCCACTACCGATGTTAGACTAACTGGTCTGTAATTCCCTGTTTTCTCTCTCCCTCCCTTTTTAAAAAGTGGAGTTACATTAGCTACTCTCCAATCCTCAGGAACTACTCCAGAATCTAAAGAGTTTTGAAAATATGTTCCTTGGAAGAGCGCAGGAGGATGAGGGGTGATCTTATAGAGATGTTTAAGATCATGAGATGAATAGATAGAGTGAATGCACAGTCTTTTACCCAGAGTTGGGGAATTAAGAATCAGAGGACATGTTTAAGGGGGGTAAAGATTTAATAGGAGCCTGAGACAATAGACAATAGACAATAGACAAAAGGGATGCAAGCAGAAGCCTCCACGTGGTGCATCCCGGGCAATGCTGACGTCAGAAACTATACCACAGCGACTGACTGAAGTAGCCAATTCTGCAACCACCGACCGTCAACCGTCACTGACCGACCGGAAAGACGTGATATAGAAGATGGCCGGACGCGAGGAAGAAGAATAGACAATAGGTGCAGGAGTAGGACATTCGGCCCTTCGAGCCAGCACTGCCATTCAATGTGATCATGGCTGATCATCCACAATCAGTACCCCGTTCCTGCCTTCTCCCCATATCCCCTGACTCTGCTATCTTTAAGAGCCCTATCTAGCTCTCTCTTGAAAGTATCAAGAGAACCGACCTCCACCGCCCTCTGAGGCAGAGAATTCCACAGGCTCACAACTCTCTTTGTGAAAAAGTGTTTCCTTATCTCCGTTCTAAATGGCTTACCCCTTATTCTTAAACTGTGGCCCCTGGTTCTGAACTGCCCCAACATCGGGAACATGTTTCCTGCCTCTAGCGTGTCCAAACCCTTAATAATCTTACATGTTTCAATAAGATCTCCTCTCATCTTAATTTCCAGAGTGTGCAAGCCCAGCCGCTCCATTCTCTCAGCATATGACAGTCCCGCCATCCCGGGAATTAACCTGGTGGACCTACGCTGCACTCCCTCAATAGCAAGAATGTCCTTCCACAAATTTGGAGACCAAAACTACACACAATACTCCAGGTGTGGTCTCATTAGGGCCCTGTACAACTGCAGAAGGACCTCTTTGCTCCTATACTCAACTCCTCTTCTTATGAAGAGTTTCCTGCCACATCCTGACAAGGCTGTTGGCAACCAAGGGTTAATCATCCCCTAAATTGTTCAGAAGTACGGTCAGTATCTTCAGAATTTAAAAAATGTAATTGTTTGTTTTCTGGGCCTTGTATCAAGGAAACGGCATGATGGCGCAGGGTCTTCCTGGGCCGTCGTTGTAACTGAGGCCGAGGCCTCTGTAGGGCCTTCCTCTTCCATCTGCGGTTTCCCTTTAACGTTTTTTTTTTGTGTCCCACGGGGGGGGGGGGTACGTTGTAACGACATACCGTAAAGTAGCGCGCCTGATGACGTCACGCAGGCAACCGTTCAGATCGCGATCGCTGCAGGTAAGACCCGATTTTCTCCCGTTTTTAATTTCTTCGGCACGGAGCTAGTTGGCGCTGGACTCAAGCCTCCATAGCGCCACCGGAAGTCCCATGGTTAATTGGCTTTGATTAAAATTGTAAATTGTTCTAGAGTGTCGTACAATGCTAGTGTACAGGGTTTGCAGGTCGGCGTGGACTCGGTCAGTCGAAGGGCCTGTTTCCATGCTGTATGTCTATAAACCAAACTAAACAATTTAATGATTAAATGGGCGTAGGTACAAAGGCTTTCAGCTTGGCTTCTTGTGTCTGCAGTCCTGATCCAAACACAACAGGAATTATTCCTTGGGATAAGGCTCATGTATTAAGGAGAGGCCACGGTTAAATAAAGCAGGGAAAAAGGGAAGCATTTCCGCTGCTCAATGAGCCAGGATTTTAGAGGACAGAAACCCAAGATTCCTCCTAGATAATAAAATGAATGGTTAATGGGAAAATAAAAATCAACACTTGCTGGGATATGGAATTCTCTCCGAGTGGAATTCTTAGTTGATAAAAACTTGAAAGAATTGTTTAAGGGGGCTAGGGCATCGAGCAGAGGGGGTGGGATAACATAAAACTAGTGTGAATGGGTGATCGATGGTCAGCATGGGCTCGGTGCGCCGAAGGACCTTTTTCCATGCTGGATTTCTAATCTCAAAACTAAACTAAGTGGAAAAATCTTGCAGAGAGTTGGCACAGCAGCGATGGACCAGAACGCTAATTGGCCACCTATTTGGAGAAGTAGGATTCTTTGGACATGGACTATGCCAAGGCCAGAACACATCAGTGAGGTTACTCAACAATAGCTTAAGATGTTGGGTTTGTGCCAACGTATCGACTGTGTTCAGGCTTCGGTCATACAGAGGTGGCAGGCTGTGAGCATCAAATGGGCATATGCGGCACAGCTGGCTGAGCGAGAAACTTAAGCCACACCTGACTTCAAGCTGAATCCCACTTGTTCTTGGAAGAGGTGAGCAAGCTGAACAGATGCCGCTGGTTCTTTGTATTCATCAGGGCGGCTTCTGCTCCACAGAAATAGAACTTCTCAAGCATTTACTTTGAATGCACTCCAGCTATCCCTATTAGTTTAGTTTAGTTTAGTTTTAGTTTAGAGATACAGCACAGAAACAGGCCCTTTCGCACATGGAGTGCGTGCCCCCCAGCGATCCCCGCACACCAACACTATCGTACACACACTAGGGCCAATTTATATTTATACCAAGCCAATAAACCTTCAAACCTGTACGTCTTTGGAGTGTGGGAGGAAACCGGAGATCCCAGAGAAAATGCACACATGTCACGGGAAGAACGTACAAACTCCGTACAGACAGCACCCATAGTCAGGATCGAACCCGGGCCTCTGGCGCTGTGAGGCAGCAACACTACTGCTGCGCCACCTTGCCACTTTTGTGCTCTGTTGGTTAGGAATGCAGGACAAACCGCACAACATGAAAACACAATGCCGATTTTTGTCTGAAGAAGGGTTTCGGCCCAAAACGTTGCCTATTTCCTTCGCTCCATAGATGGTGCTGCACCTGCTGAGTTTCTCCAGCACTTTTGTCTACCGCCTATTTTTGTACCACAGCAAAACCTTTATTTGTACAACAAGGTTATTTATTTCTGTTCTCTTGTCTTTTGCAGTACGAATTTTCCTTGCTTCGCCATTGCCCATCCTCAACGGTATCCACCTGCCAAGAGAAGGAACTGTCGTCCATGGCTCATTAAAACAGTTAGAGTCATTATCAAACATGATGAAGATAGACACAGAGTGCTGGAGTAACTTTGTGGAGTAAGATTCCTCCAGCATCACTGGAGGAAAAGGATAGGTGACTTTCCAAGTCAGAACTCTTCTCTGAAAGGTCACAGAAGGATGAGGTGTGATCTTTTAGAGGTGTACAAAATAACGAGAGGAATTGATCGAGTAGATGCACTGAGTGTCTTGCCCAGAGTAGCTGAATTGAGGACCAGAGGACATAGGTTTAAGGGGAAAAGATTTAATAGGGACCTGAGGGGTAACTTTTTTGCACAAAGGGTGGTGGGTGTATGGACCAAGTTTCCAGAGGAGGATGTTGAGGCTGGGATTATCCCAAAGTTTATGAAACAGTTAGACAGGTACATGGATAGGACTGGTTTGGCGGGATATGGACCAAAAGCAGGCAGGTGGGACTAGAGTAATTGGGACATGTTGGTCGGTGTGGGAAAGTTGGGCCAAAGGGCCTGATTCCACACTGTATCACTCTATAGACTCTTCGACATTATCTGCAGTTCCTTCTTGCACATTACTCGTCAAGTCAAGTCAACTTTCTTTGTCACATGTACATACAAGATGTACAGTGAAATGGAAGTGGCAATGCCTGCGGGATTGGGCAAAACAACAGAACAACAGAACGACAGAACAGAACAGAACCAGTATTTACATATTAAAAAAAGACACAACAGTAAATTAGTCCCTGGTAAGATTAGAGTTTGCAGTCCTGATGGCCTGTGGGAAGAAAGTCCGTCTCATCCTCTCTGTTTTCGCAGCGTGACAGCGGAGGCGCTTGCCTGATCGTAGCAGCTGGAACAGTCCATTGCTGGGGTGGTAGGGGTCCTTCATTATCTTTTTGGCTCTGGATCTGCATCTCCTGGTGTATAGGTCCTGCAGGGGGGGGGGGGGGGAGTGCAGTTCCCATGGTGCGTTTGGCCGAATGCACTACTCTCTGCAGAGCCTTCCTGACTTGGGCAGAGCTGTTCACAAACCAGATCGAGGTGTTACCGGACAGGATGCTTTCTACGGCCCCAGAGTAGAAGGACTGAAGGTTCCTCAGAGAGACTCTGAATTTCCTCAGCTGCCTGAGGTGGTAAAGGCGCTGCCTTGCCTTTCTCACCAGTGCCGCAGTGTGTGTTGTCCATGTCAGATCCTCTCTGATGTAGACTCCCAAGTATTTAAAGCAGCTCACCTTATCCACAGTAGTCCCATTTATCCCCAGTGGCGTGTACGTCCTCGGTTGTTGTGCCCTTCTGAATGCCACAATCAGCTCCTTAGTTTTAGCGACATTTAAGAAGAGGCTATTGTTCTGACACCAGAGTGCTAGGTCAGCCACCTCCTCCAGGTAGGTCTTCTCATCGTTATCGGAGATCAGGTCCACCACCACAGTGTCATCAGCAAACTTGATGATGGAGTTGGAGCTGAACCTGGCCACAAACATAATGAAGATGCTTACGATCATGGAAAGATGGTGACAGCTCAGACGGCAGAGCAGGAGATAAACTACAGCAAGGAATGACAAAAAGACAGTTAAGAAAATCACGAATGTCGTAAGTACTGAAAACGGAACAATGAAATTCTTAATTGCAATAGGATAATAGGTCTGTAAACACAGTAATCATAGATAACACAATAAACAAAATAACATTCAGTAAATTAAAAAAGACTAATGAAGAATGGTAAGTTGATGTACAAGATATAACTAGCTAGAAATTTCTGAACTGAAAGTGAAAATTTGCACAGATATTTAATTAAGAAGAATTAACAAGGTGATTGTCAGTTGATAAAGGAGAACAAGTCGGAAGCAATGAATGGTATTTTGCAGCAGTCTTCACAATGGAAGATATTGATATTTTTATAATATTATTACTTGTACTGAGATTTAGTTCAGTTTAGTTTAGAACTACAGCACGGAAACAGGCCCTTAGGACCACCAAGTCCACGCCCGACCAGCTTACTTACACTATCCTACACACTAGGGCCAATTTACAATTTTTACCAAAGCCCATTAACCCACAAATCTGTACGTCTTTGGATTGTGGGATAAACTGGAGCACCCAGAGAAAACCCACGCAAGTCATGGGGAGAACATACAAACTCCAAACAGACAGAACTTGTAAGGTACACAAAATTGCTAGAGAAACTCAGCGGGTGCAGCAGCATCTATGGAGCGAAGGAAATAGGCGACGTTTCGGGCCGAAACCCTTCTTCAGACTGATGGGGGGTAGGGGGGAGAAGGAAGGAAAAAGGGGAGGAGGAGGAGCCCGAGGGCGGGCGGGTGGGAGGGTGGGAGGAGACAGATAGAGGGTTAAGGAAGGGGAGGAGACAGCAAGGACTAGCAAAATTGGGAGAATTCAATGTTAATACCATCCGGACGCAAGGTCCCCAGGCGGAATATGAGGTGCTGTTCCTCCAATTTCCGCTGGTGCTCACTCTGGCAATGGAGGAGACCCAGGACAGAGAGGTCGGATTGGGAATGGGAGGGGGAGTTGAAGTGCTGAGCCACCGGGAGGTCAGGTTGGTTATTGCGGACTGAGCGGAGGTGTTCGGCGAAACGATCGCCCAACCTCCGCATAGTCTCCCCGATGTAAATCAACTGACATCTAGAGCAGCGGATGCAGTAGATGAGGTTGGAGGAGATACAGGTGAACCTTTGTCGCACCTGGAACGACTGCTTGGGTCCTTGAATGGAGTCGAGGGGGGAGGTGAAGGGACAGGTGTTGCATTTCTTGCGGTTGCAAGGTAATGGGCCGGGGGTGGGGGTGGTGCGGGAGGGAAGGGAAGAATTGACGAGGGAGTTGCGAAGGGAGCGGTCTTTGTGGAAGGCAGACATGGGGGGAGATGGGAAGATGTGGCGAGTGGTGGGGTCACGTTGGAGGTGGCGGAAATGGCGGAGGATTATGTGTTGTATTTGCCGGCTGGTGGGGTGAAAGGTGAGGACCAGAGGGACTCTGCCCTTGTTGCGAGTGCGGGGATGGGGAGAGAGAGCAGTGTTACGGGGTATGGATGAGACCCTGGTGTGAGCTTCATCTATGGTGGCGGAGGGGAATCCCCGTTCCCTGAAGAACGAGGACATTTCCGATGCCCTGGTATGAAATGTCTCATCCTGGGAACAGATGCGGCGTCGGCGGAGGAATTGGGAGTAGGGGATGGAGTCTTTACAGGGGGCAGGGTGGGAAGACGTGTAGTGCAGATAGCCATGTGAATCAGTGGGTTTGTAATGTATGTCGGTCAGGAGTCTGTCCCCTGCGATGGAGATGGTGAGGTCAAGGATTGGTAGGGAAGTGTCGGAAATGGTCCAGGTGTATTGGAGTGCCGGATGGAAGTTGGTGGTGAAGTGGATGAAGTCAGTCAGTTGTGTGTAGGTGCAGGAAGTGGCCCCAAAGCAGTCGTCAATGTAACGGAGATAGAGGTCGGGGATGGGGCCCTGGTACGTCTCGAACAAGGATTGTTCAACGTACCCGACAAAGAGGCAGGCGTAGCTGGGGCCCATGCGTGTGCCCATAGCTACGCCTTGTGTTTGGAGGAAATGGGAGGAGTCAAATGTAAAGTTGTTGAGGGTGAGGACCAACTCCGCTAAGCGGAGGAGAGTGTCAGTGGCTGGGTATAGGTTGCTCCTCTGGTCGAGGAAGAACTGGAGGGCTCCGAGGCCATCCTGGTGGGGGATGGAGGTGTAGAGTGACCGGACATCCATGGTGAAGATGAGGGGGTGAGGGCCCAGAGAGTGGAATGCGTGGAGGCGGCGGAGAGTGTCTGAGGTGTCTAGAACATAGGTGGGGAGGGATTTGTTAGAACATAGGTGGGGAGGGATTTGTTAGAACATAGGTGGGGAGGGATTTGTAAACCTCAGCCCCGCACGGCCCGTTTTTACCTTCTCCCCAAAATCCACAAACCCGGCTTTCCGGGCAGACCCATTGTCTCTGCGTGTTCGTGCCCCACCGAACTCATCTCCACATACCTTGACTCCATCCTATCGCCCTTGGTCAAATCCCTCCCCACCTATGTTCTAGACACCTCAGACACTCTCCGCCGCCTCCACGCATTCCACTCTCTGGGCCCTCACCCCTTCATCTTCACCATGGATGTCCGGTCACTCTACACCTCCATCCCCCACCAGGATGGCCTCGGAGCCCTCCGGTTCTTCCTCGACCAGAGGAGCAACCTATACCCAGCCACTGACACTCTCCTCCGCTTAGCGGAGTTGGTCCTCACCCTCAACAACTTTACATTTGACTCCTCCCATTTCCTCCAAACACAAGGCGTAGCTATGGGCACACGCATGGGCCCCAGCTACGCCTGCCTCTTTGTCGGGTACGTTGAACAATCCTTGTTCGAGACGTACCAGGGCCCCATCCCCGACCTCTACCTCCGTTACATTGATGACTGCTTTGGGGCCACCTCCTGCACCTACACACAACTGACTGACTTCATCCACTTCACCACCAACTTCCATCCGGCACTCCAATAAACCTGGACCATTTCCGACACTTCCCTACCATTCCTTGACCTCACCATCTCCATCGCAGGGGACAGACTCCTGACCGACATACATTACAAACCCACTGACTCACATGGTTATCTGGACTACACGTCTTCCCACCCTGCTTCCTGTAAAGACTCCATCCCCTACTCCCAATTCCTCCGCTTACGCCGCATCTGTTCCCAGGATGAGACATTCCATACCAGGGCATCGGAAATGTCCTCGTTCTTCAGGGAACGGGGATTCCCCTCCGCCACCATAGATGAAGCTCACACCAGGGTCTCTTCCATACCCCGTAACACTGCTCTCTCTCCCCATCCCCGCACTCGCAACAAGGGCAGAGTCCCTCTGGTCCTCACCTTTCACCCCACCAGCCGGCAAATACAACACATAATCCTCCGCCATTTCCGCCACCTCCAACGTGACCCCACCACTCGCCACATCTTCCCATCTCCCCCCATGTCTGCCTTCCACAAAGACCGCTCCCTTCGCAACTCCCTCGTCAATTCTTCCCTTCCCTCCCGCACCACCCCCTCCCCGGGCACTTTCCGTTGCAACCGCAAGAAATGCAACACCTGTCCCTTCACCTCCCCCCTCGACTCCATTCAAGGACCCAAGCAGTCGTTCCAGGTGCGACAAAGGTTCACCTGTATCTCCTCCAACCTCATCTACTGCATCCGCTGCTCTAGATGTCAGTTGATTTACATCGGGGAGACTATGCGGAGGTTGGGCGATCGTTTCGCCGAACACCTCCGCTCAGTCCGCAATAACCAACCTGAACTCCCGGTGGCTCAGCACTTCAACTCCCCCTCCCATTCCCAATCCGACCTCTCTGTCCTGGGTCTCCTCCATTGCCAGAGTGAGCAACACCGGAAATTGGAGGAACAGCACCTCATATTCCGCCTGGGGACCTTGTGTCCGGATGGCATTAACATTGAATTCTCCCAATTTTGCTAGTCCTTGCTGTCTCCTCCCCTTCCTTAACCCTCTAGCTGTATCCTCCCACCCTCCCACCTGCCCGCCCTCGGGCTCCTCCTCCTCCCCTTTTTCCTTCCATCTCCCCCCCCCCCCCACCCCCCATCAGTCTGAAGAAGGGTTTCGGCCCGAAACGTCGCCTATTTCCTTCGCTCCATAGATGCTGCTGCACCCGCTGAGTTTCTCCAGCAATTTTGTGTACCTTCGATCTTCCAGCATCTGCAGTTCCTTCTTGAAGACAGGACTTGTAGTCATGCATGTGTAATCTATGCAGAATGAATTTCACTGTGCGGTGCACACATGACAATAATTAAATCAATATGGCACAGATAATCCAGTGGACATAGATTTATGGTGAAGGGGAAAATATTTAATAGAGATCGGAGGGGCAACTTTTCACACAAAGGGTGGTGGGGGTATGGAGCAATCACAATCAATCACATTCACAATAATACTTTATAAGCCAAGTATGTTTTGCAATATACGAGGAATTTCATTTGGCAAGTCAGGCATACAAATAAAAAGCAACGGAACACACAAAACACATTTTAACATAAACATCCTCCACAGAGAGTCCTCCACATTCCTCACTGTGATGGAAGGCGAAAAAACGTTCATATCCTTTCCCTTAGCTCTCCTGCGGTCGGGGGCCTCGAGCCCTCCGCTGACAGGACGATCTTGACTCCTGTAGCCGGCTGCGTTTGGGCCCTCCGCATCTGGGCAATCAGCTCCGGGTCGGGGGTGGCTGAACCTTCCGCGACGTTGGAGCTCCAAACCAGGCCTCTCCCAAGACTGCGAGTTCGCGATAGTTAAAGTCTGCAAGCTGCGGTTGGAGCAAACCCAGGGAATGGATCGACTCTGATGTTAAGTCCACGCCCCACGTGGTGGGGCTCAAGGTCAGTCCGAGGAGGCCTCCAGCTCCATCGATGGTAGGCCGCAGAGCGACTGGAGATGCGACCGGAAAACTAATCGCATCTCCTGGCAGGTAAAAAACTGCCCGGCCCCCATCCCCCGACCCCCATCCCCTCCCCCCCACATAAAACAAACTGGAGGACATTTACACAAACTTTTAACACACACCAACAATTTTAAAAAAGACGAAAAAACAAACAGACTGTTGGCGGGGCTGCCAATCGTGCGGCACCCCTGGTGCCAGAGGAGGTAGTTGAGGCAGGGACTATCCCAACATTTAAGAAACAGTTCATTAGGTTCATTAGGATAGGACAGGTTTGGAGGGATATAGACCAAATGCGGGTAGGTGGGATTAGTGGAGCTGGGACACGTTGGCCGGTGTGGGCAAGTTGGGCTGAAGGGACTGTTTCCACACTATGATTCTGACTCTAAGAAGATAAGAGTGAAGTTGGAGAATAATAACATTTAAGGTGTGACAACACAAAATGCTGGAGTAAGTCAGCGGGTCAGGCAGCATCCATAGAAAACATTAATAGGTGAGGTTTTGTGTCGGAACCCTTCTTCAGAATGATCAATCACCTATCCAGTTTAATTTATTGTTACATACAGTGGCTTGCAAAAGTATTCATACCACTTGAACTTTTCCACATTTTGTCACGTTACAACCACAAACGTAAATGTATTTTATTGGGATTTTATGTGATAGACCAACACAAAGTGTCAAGTCAAGTCAAGTCAAGTCAAGTTTATTTGTCACATACACATACGAGATGTGCAGTGAAATGAAAGTGGCAATGCTCACGGACTTTTGTGCAAAAGACAAACAACCAAACCAAAGTGGTGCATAATTGTGAAGTGGATGGAAAATGATACATGGTTTTCAATTTTTTTTACAAATAAAAAACTGAAAAGTGTGGCGTGCAAAAGTATTCAGCCCCCCTGAGTCAATACTTTGTAGAACCACCTTTCGCTGCAATTACAGCTGCAAATCTTTTGGGGTATGTCTCTACCAGCTTTGCACATCTAGAGACTGAAATTTTTGCCCATTCTTCTTTGCAAAATAGCTCAAGCTCAGTCAGATTGGATGGAGAGCATCTGTGAACAGCAATTTTCAAGTCTTGCCAGAGATTCTCAATTGGATTTAGGTCTGGACTTTAACTGGGCCATTCTAACACAAGAATATGCTTTGATCCAAACCATTCCATTGTAGCTCTGGGTGTATGTTTAGGGTCGTTGTCCTGCTGGAAGGTGAACCTCTGCCCCAGTATCAAGTCTTTTGCAGACTCTAACAGGTTTTCTTCCAGGATTGCCCTGTATTTGACTCCATCCATCTTCCCATCAACTCTGACCAGCTTCCCTGTCCCTGCTGAAGAAAAGCATCCCCACAGCATGATGCTGCCACCACCATGTTTCACAGTGGGGATGGTGTGTTCAGGGTGATGTGCAGTTAGTTTTCCGCCACACATAGCGTTTTGCATTTAGGCCAAAAACTTCAATTTTGGTCTCATCTGACCAGAGCACCTTCCTCCACATGTTTGCTGTGTCCCCCACATGGCTTGTGGCAAACTGCAAACGGGACCTCTTATGGCTTTTTTTCAACAATGGCTTTCTTCTTGCCACTTCTCCATAAAGGTCCGATTTGTGGAGTGCACGACTAATAGTTGTCCTGTGGGCAGATTCTCCCACCTGAGCTGTGGATCTCTGCAGCTCCTCCAGAGTTACCATGGGCCTCTTGGCTGCTTCTCTGATCAATGCTCTCCTTGCCCGGCCTGTCAGTTTAGGTGGACGGCCATGTCTTGGTAGGTTTGCAGTTGTGCCATACTCTTTCCATTTTCGGATGATGGATTGAACAGTGCTCCGTGAGATGTTCAAAGCTTGGGATATTTTTTTATAACCTAACCCTGCTTTAAACTTCTCCACAACTTTATCCCTGACCTGTCTGGTGTGTTCCTTGGGCTTCAAGATGCTGTTTGTTCACTAATGTTCTCTAACAAACCTCTGAGGCCTTCACATAACAGCTGTATTTATACTGAGATTAGATTACACACAAGTGGACTCTATTTACTAATTAGGTGACTTCTGAAGGCAATTGGTTGCACTGGATTTTATTTAGGGGTATCAGAGTAAAGGGGGCTGAATACTTTTGCACGCCACACTTTTCAGTTTTTTATTTGTAAAAAAATTTGAAAACCATGTATCATTTTCCTTCCACTTCACAATTATGCGCCACTTTGTGTTGGTCTATCACATAAAATCCCAATAAAATACATTTACGTTTGTGGTTGTAACGTGACAAAATGTGGAAAAGTTCAAGGGGTATGAATACTTTTGCAAGCCACTGTATATCGAGGTACAGTGAAAAGCTTTTGTTGCGTACTAACCAGTCAGCAGAAAGACAAAACATGATTACAATCGAGCCATTTACAGTGTACAGACACATGATAAGGGAATGACATTTAGTACAAGGTAAAGCCAGCAAAATCTGATCAGTTGATATTCTGAGGGTCACCAATGAATTGGATTGTAGCAGCACTGCTCTCTGGTTGTGGTAGGATGATTCAGTTGCCTGGTGACAGCTGGGAAGAAACTGTCCCATAATCCATGTTCTCCAGGGATGCTGCCTGATCCGCTGAGTTTCTCCAGCATTTTGTGTCTTGACTTGGTATCCCGAATTTGCAGTTCGTTGTTTCAAAATTTAAGGGACATTTAGACGGGTGCATAGATAGGCAATATTTAGGGGAGTTTGGGGTTAAACACTCGCAAATAGGATGAGCATAGAAAATTGGATAGAAAATTGGCGTCATGGAAGGAAGCAGAGTGTGATGGTGGAAGGTTGCTTCTCGGACTGGAGGCCTGTGACTAGTAGCGTGCTTCAGGGTTCGTTGCTGGGCCCATTGCTGTTTGTCATCTACATCAATGATTTGGAAGAGAACATACAAGGCATGATTTGTCAGTTTGCAGATGATATTAAAGTGGGTGATATTGCAGACAGCAAAAATTGCCGCAGGATCTTAGAGTCATAGAGATCTTAATCGGTTGGGTAATGGGCTGAGGCATGGTTGATGGAATACAGAATACTGTTAATACAGAGAAGCATGAGGTGTTGCATTTTAGGAACTCATGCCAGGGCAGTTAATGAGTAGGCTCTTAGGGGTGTCGTAGAGCAGAAGCATCTAGGAGTACAAGTACATAGTTCCTTGAAAGTGGCAACGTTGGTAGATAGGGTGGTCAAGAAGGCTTTTGGCACATTGATCTTCGTCAGTCAGAGTACTGAGTATAGATGTTGGGAGGTAATGTTACAGTTGTATAAGACATTGGCAAAGTTGCATTTGGAGAATTGCGTTAGTTTTGGTTATCCTGTTATGGGAAAGAAGTTGTTAAGCTAAAAAGTGTGCAGAGAAGATTTATTATTTGTACGAAAATGTTACCCCTCAGATTTACGAGGATGTTGCCAGGACTCAAGGACCTGAGCTATAGGGAGAGGTTGAGCAGGCTAGGACTTTATGCTTTGGTGCGCAAGAGGATGAGGAGTGATCTTATAGAGGCGTATGATTGTAAGAGGACTAGATCGGGTAAATACACACAGAGTCTTTTATCTAGAGTAGGAGGACTAATAACCAGAGGACATAGGTTTAAGGTGAGGGAGGAAAGATTTAATTGGGGCAATGTTTTTATGCAAAGGATGGTAGGTTTATGGAACAAGCTGCCAGTGAAGATAGTTGAGGCAGGTACTACCACAATGTTTAAACAAACACAGTCAACATATCCCTTCATGTAGGAAGGAACTGCAGATTCTGGTTTAAATAGACGCAAAATGCGCTGAGTAACTCAGCGGGACAGGCAGCATCTCTGGAGAGAAAGAATGGGTGACGTTTCGGGACTCAGTCTGCAGAAGAATCTCGGCCCGAAACGTCACCCATTCCTTCTATCCAGGCATGCTGCCTGTCCTGCTGAGTTTCTCCAGCATTTTGTAGCTAACACATCCCTTTGTCTCTCTGCCAACCACCTTTCTCCTAAAAGTAACTCTGCTTTCTTTATTTGAAGCACTGTTTGTGGAAATAGAAAATTAAACCTTCTCTCGCACACACTGATTAAAACCTGGGCCGGCTAAATGTTAAGTATTTGCAGCCAGACAATCCCCTTCAGGCACAGAGCTCTGCACACAAGTTGATTATTAATGACCTCTTAACAAGATGGTTAACAAGTAAGAATTGGCTCTTATCCCATCTTTCCCCCAGCATTCATAAATCTACTTTGCGTGGGTGAGAATCCCCACAGTAGCACTACAAGCAGACAGATTTAATTCCAGATCAGTTTGCTCACTTACTCTTTGGCTAAAATTAGAGCAGCTAAGAATTTTCACCCCACTGCTGCCCCATTCAAAACATATGTTATGCACCTCGATGATTTATGTTAAGTCTGCACTGCACCACAAGAACATCTGTCTACCATCAATACTGAATCCCACTGCACAAAAATAATGGCCTTCAAATTCTCTTCTAATTCTGCAATATCCTGTCAAACAGGACTGTTAACTACATGAATAATCATTTCAAACAGCAACTCGCATCACTTTGTGGATGGCACATAGTGTGTGTTGCCTGAATCATTTTGAGTTATTGTAATTTCAAGTGTAGGGTGTTTGTTCTATTCTAATACCACTTCAGAAAACTGTAACTACTGAACCTGACAAATCATCTCAGGACAATGTAAATCAAGCAAATCAAGTCCACTTCACAATTATACAAGTCTGGTGTACTCTTTGAGTACTTTAAGGCTTCATGGTGTCATCATGTAATGTTGTTATTGGTATTGGTTCATTATTGTCATGTGGACTAGTTTAGGAGTTTAGGAAGGAACTGCAGATGCTGGTTTAAATCAAAGGCAGACACAGAATTCTGGAGTAACTCAGCGGGACAGGCAGCATCTGTGGAGAGAAGGAATGGGTGACGTTTCGGGTCGAGACCCTTCATTTGTGTCGACCTTGGCATTGAGTTTAGTTTAGTTTACTTTACTTTAGTTTGGAGATACAGTGCCCTTCGGTGCACACCGACCAGCACCGACCGCCAAAGAACGTACCCCGTACCGACAAGCACCCGTAGTCAGGATCGAACTCAGCTCTTTGGCACTGTAAGGCAACAACTCTACCGCTGCACCACCATGCCACCCAAATAAAGATAGAGTGAAAACATTTATATAAACTCAAAATGCTGGAGTAAATCAGCGGGACAGGCAGCATCTCTGGAGAGAAAGAATCGGTGACGATCCGGGTCGAGACCTTTCTTCAAACGGTATAGATCCGAAATATCATCCATTCCTTCTCTCCGGAAATGCTGCCTGCCGTGCTGAGTTACTCCAACACAACGAGGTTAATTAGAAGCTTTAGCATAGGAACATACACCATCATTTCAAATCATGAAGATAACTAAAAATATATCTATTGCTACAGAACACTGCAAGATGAATTAATTGAATATGTAATAATTTCAGATCCCTGTGGGAGTAAAATTCAACTAGGGATGTCAGGGGTAATGGGGAGAAGGCAGGAGAATGGGGTTGAGAGGGAAAGATAGATCAGCCATGATAGAATGGCAGAGTAGTTTCAATGGACTGAATCCCTAATTCTGTACTTATGACTTATAAACTTATCTTTAGGGAATAATAAAAATGGACAGCTGGTCTTGCACTTCTTAAAATCATTTGGAAAAATAAAGCCGATTGCAAGTAAAATGGCTCACCAATTCATGAAGAGGAAGATGACTGAACTTTATTGCTTTCCCTCACAATGGGAAATGTTGATTCCATTGTGGGAATGTTTATGTTAAATCCTATTGTGTATTGTGTTCTTTTATTTGTATGGCTGTACGGTAACTCAAATCTCACTGTACCAACTGGTACATGTGACAATAAATGTAACTTGAACTTGAACTTGAACTTGCATGTCTTGTTCTTAACCCAAACATTGGCCTTATTCTGTCTTTGACAGCAATGCATCTTTCCATGATGGCAATAGGAAGCTGGTGATAGCCTTGCCTTGGGCCAAAGGGTTTAGTTTAGTTAGGTTTAGAGATACAGCGTGGAAACTGTAACTGAAAGGTGCTGTTCCTCCAATTTGCGCTGGGCCTCACTCTGACAGTGAAGGAGGCCCAGGACAGAAAGGTCCGTGTGGGAATGGAAGGAGGAGTTAAAGTGTTGAGCAACTGGGAAATCAAGTAGGTTTAGGCGGACTGAGCGGAGTTCTGGAGTAACTCAGCAGGTCAGGCAGCATCGCTGGAGAAAAGGAATAGGTTACATTTCAGGTCGAAAATTCTTACAAACTTACAAAACTTAAAAAACGTACAAAATTCTTAAGGGGTTGGACAGGCTAGATGCAGGAAGATTATTCCCGATGTTGGGGAAGTCCAGAACTAGGGGTCACAGTTTAAGGATAAAAGGGAAGTCTTTTAGGGCGGAGATGAGAAAACATTTTTCACACAGAGAGTGGTGAATCTGTGGAATTCTCTGCCACAAGGTAGTTGAGGCCAGTTCATTGGCTATATTTAAGAGGGAGTTAGATGTCGCCCTTGTGGCTAAGGGGATCAGGGGGTATGGAGAGATGGCAGGTACAGGATACTGAGTTGGATGATCAGCCATGATCATATTGAATGGCGGTGCAGGCTCGAAGGGCCGAATGGCCTACTCCTCACCTATTTTCTATGTTTCTATGTTTCTATGAAACAGGGCCTTTGGCTCACCTTGTCCGTGCTGACCAGTGATCACCGCACACTAACATTACCCTACACACACTAGGAACAATTTACAATTATACTAAGCCAATTAACCTACAAACCTGTACGTCTTTAGGATGCGTGAGGAAATCAGAGATCATGGAGAAAACACACGCAGTTCACAGGGAGAATGTACAAACTCTGTACAGACAGCACCCGTAGTCAGGATCGAACTCCCGTCTCTGGAGCTGTAAGGCAGCAACTCTACTACTGCGCCACTGAGTCGCCCGGTTTGAGTCACTCGCACCAAGACCAAATGCAGGCTAAAAGACCAGGCTTTTCCTTGCAGCTCTTCTTAAATACAGGCACAACATTATCCACCCTGCTGTATTCACATATCTCAGCCAGGGCACGCCCAATTTCTTCGCTAGCTTACCACAGTAAGTTTGTATATACCTGATCATCCCCAGGAGATCTACTCACCCTCATATGCCTTTGGACAATCAGCACCTCCTCGTCCATGATGCAGACTGTCATCAAGTCATCTCTATTAATGACCCTGTCCCACTGTATGAGTTCATTCAAGTGCTCTCCCAAGTTTTAAAAAAAAATCAAACTCGTGGTAAGTATGTAGAATGTACGGAGCGGGTTCGTCGGAGCTCGGGGACGTCTCTTAGCGGCTCGTAACGCTAACGGCAGGTACTCAGGAAACGCGGTAAGCTCGGGAAGGCTCATGGAGATTTTTCAACTTGTTGAAAATGTCCACGAGAGCCCCGAGTACCTGCGAGCGGCTATTACCGTAAATCTCCAAGTTCGAATCAGGGCAAACTCGGGAGAACTCTTTGAATGAACTCGTACAGTGGGACAGGGCTTTAACTGTCCCAAGTTCCCCTGCCTTTATGTCTTTCTCCACAGTTGAAAGAGCAGAGAAATGGCAGCACAGAACGCCACAGGAGATCATTTTTCCACTCGTCACTTTAATTTCATGTTTCATGTATCTGGTTGGCCGGCCAATATCCCTCCCTCCTATACGATAAAGATCTATCATATCATATTGCATCGTATCGTATCGTAAATATTCATTGAGGACCTAGACCATCTCCTGCAGCTACACACACACAGATGATCACTTTGGTTTCTGAGAGACACTATTCTCTCTCTAATTCCTCCTTCTGCTAGATGTACATAAAATCTCTTTGGATTTTCCTGAATATTATCTGCCAGAGCTGCTCCAGTTTTCTCTGTCCTGCTTTTTTTCCTCGCTTCCAAGTTTTTCCTTCACCCTCCCTTCTGCAATCAGTCTGAAGAAGGGTCCGGACCCGAAGTGTCACGTATGTATTTTCTCCAGAGATGCTGCCTCTGGA
This sequence comes from Amblyraja radiata, assembly GCF_010909765.2. NCBI lineage: Eukaryota > Metazoa > Chordata > Chondrichthyes > Rajiformes > Rajidae > Amblyraja > Amblyraja radiata. The sequence continues at coordinate 170,846,848 of NC_045956.1, forward strand.
ATGGAATGGAATGTCACATGTGACAAGGCAGAGTGAAATTATTTGCTTGCATGCCTGAGGTATATAAATAGTTGCCACATTAACAGCACTGACAAAGTTACTGTACCCCCCCCCCCCTGGTCCTCCATTGTTCTCCCCCCTTCCCCCTCCCCCTCCCCCTCCCCCTCCCTCACGGCGATCTCCCCACGCCGGGTACTCCATTGTTCTACCCCCTCATGGTGGTTCCCCACTGGTATAAACCAACATCTTGTTGCTTTTTATTACTATCTTCTGCCCCCTTTACCCTCCCTATTTTCTTCTAAAATATGGTCCACAGTTTCTGAAACTCCTCCATGGACACAGCTGCCTATTACTGTCCCATGCCTCCTTCTTTTTCCAGACCAGAGCCTCAATTTCTTTCGTTATCCATGCTTCGCTGCTCACACCTGCCTTACCCATAACAGGGACAGGCATGCCCTGAACTCCTGTCTTAAGGTCATCAGGTCATAAGTGATAGGAGCAGATTCAGGCATCTCGGTCCATCGTCCTCTCCACCTTTCAATCATGGCCGATCTATCTCATCCTCCTAAACACATTCTCCTGCCTTCTCCCCACAACCCTTGACACCCGTACTGATCAAGAAATGAGTCATCGCACTTTTAAAGGTATCCTGCTCTCCAGACGTCCCACTGCCTGCAAACAACCTGCTCCAATCAACCTTAGCAAATTCCTGTGTAATACCATCAAAATTCGCCTTGCCTCAATTCTGAGTTTTATCTTTATGCTGAGTTTCTCCAGCACTTTTGTCTCCCTCTGAATTTTATCTTGTGGGCCCACTCTCTTTATCAGTAACTATTTTAAAGTTAATAGAAGGGTGGTCGCTGGTCACAAAAGTTTTATCCATGGATACTTCATTCACTTGCCCCTTCTAATTTCCATGACTTTATAAGAATAGATCATCTTTGTCCTCTCCCTTGTAGGGCCCACTACATATTGCCTGAGGAAAGTTTCTTGAACATATTTGACAAATTCCACCCTGTCTATGCCCTTGGCACTATGACAGTGCCAGTCTAAATTTGGAAAGTTAAAATTTCCTACTACACCAGCCTTATTAGTCTTGCAACTGCCTGCAATCTCTTGGCACATTTGTTCTTCTAATTCCCGTTGACTATTTGGGGGGCTGTAGTTCACTCCCGACAAGGTGATCATCTCCTTTTAATTTCTGAGCTCCCCCCACACAGACTCAATGGAAGAATCATCAGCAACGTCATCTCTGACTACTGCCGTGACATTCTCGATACGATACAATAGAACTTTATTTATCCCAGGAGGGAAATTGATCGGCCAACAGTAATAAAAAACACAAAATACATGAAACTTGAAGTTAAAGTGCCGAGTGGAAAGGTTTGGGGGTTGTACAAAGATTGGGGCAGAGGGGGGGAATCAGTCTCAGTCTATCCCCACAACAGAAGGGGGAGGAGTTGTAAAGTTTGATAGCTACAGCTACAGCCTACATCTCCTGTGGCGTTCTGTGCTGCATCTTGGTGGAACCAGTCTGTTGCTGGCGGTACTCCTCAGGTTGACCAGTGTGTCATGGAGGGGGTGAGCTGTATTATCCAGGATGCTCCTCAGTTTGAGAAGCATCCTCCCCTCCAAGACCACTCCCATGAATCCAACCCCGCACCCAGGATGGAGCCAGCCTTCCTGATGAGTTTGTTGATCTCCCTAAACAATAAAGCAACACCCCCTCCCTATTGACCCCCACCTATATCTCCCCGATTGCACCTGCACCCTGAAACGTTAAGCTGCCAATCCTGCCCTTCTCTTAGTCAGGTTTCCATAATGGCAACAACGTTCCAGTCACATGCACCTATCCACGCCCTGAGTTCATTGCCTTACCCATCAGGCCTCTCACGTTAAAACAAGCGCAATTCAATCCAACATTCCTTCCTCACTCCCTGCTCCCTTCCTGTGCTCCTGCCTATTCTGTCTCCTTAACTTCTTTCATCACCTTCTATACTGACTTCCAGCCTCTCACCTGACAGTCCTGCAATGGACCCCGTTCCCCCTGTCAATGGAGCGGCGTTCGCAAACATGCCTGCCAGGATATTGGTTCCCTTCCAGTTCAGGTGCTCTTATACAGGTCACCTTAATATCATAGCCTGCATTTCTCTGACTGCTCTCCTTCAGTTGCCCACCATGATACTCTGAAGGTAATGTCCATATCAACATGAGAGGAATAGGCTGGGTAGAGGCACCGAGTCCCTTGCCCAGAGTAAGTGAATTGAAGACCAGAGGACATAGGTTTAAAGAGAAAAGATTTTAATAGGAATCTGAGGGGTAACATTTTCACACAAAGGGTGGTTGGTGTATGGAACAAACTGTCAGAGGAGGTAGTTGAGGCAGGGACTATCCCAACATTTGAAATAATTAGACAGGTACATGGATTGGACAGGTTTGTAGGGATATGGACCCAACACGGGCAGGTGGGATTAGTGTAGTTGGGATATGTTGGCCGGTGTGGGCAAGTTGGGCCGAAGGGATGGTTTCCATACTGTATCACTCAATGTCTCAATGACTCTATAACTCCAATCACTCACCTCCCATACCTTGGTATTCCATGAATCATAATCATAATCATACTTTATTAGCCAAGTATGTTTTGCAACATACGAGGAATTTGAATTTCCATACAGTCATACCAATAAAAAGCAACAAGACACACAAAATACATTTTAACATAAACATCCACCACAGTGACTCCTCCACATTCCTCACTGTGATGGAAGGCGAAAAAAAAAGGTTCAATCTCTTCCCTTCTTTGTTCTCTCATGGCCGGGAGCCTCGAGCCTTCCGTTGTCAGGGCGAAGTTGGTTCCCATACCCGACGGTCGGGCCCTCCGCATCGGGGCAATCAAGCTCCCGCATCAGGGGGATCTCAGCTCCCCCGCGCCGGGCGATCGGACCCCGGGTCAGGGCTAGTTGAACCTCGTGTGACTTGGAGCTTCCCGACATCGGTCTCTACCCGAGACTGCGAGCTCCGTGATATTGAAATCTGCAGGCCGCGGTTGGAGCGTCGATCCCAGGCAAGGGATCGCAGGCTCTGATGGTAAGTCCATGGCCCCGCGGTGGGGCTAAAAGTCAGTCTCGAGCAAGGCTGCCAGCTCCATGATGTTAGCCCGCAGAGCGACCGGAGATACAATCCAGAAAACAATCGCATCTCTGGCAAGGTTAGTGATTGAAAAAAAGTTTCCCCCAACCCCCTACCCCACCCTCCAAATAAAACAAACCAGAGAACATTAACACAAACTTTTTAAAACACACTAAAAATAACAAAAAAGACAAAAAGACAGACAAACCGCTGACGAGGCTGCCATCGCTGGTGGCACCATCCGGTGAAGAATGTGTCTTTATCGGCATGATGGTGGTGGAGTCAACAAACTCATGTTCATGGGCAAGCACGCTTCTGATGAGCTCTCCAGGACCCAGCACACTGCAAGCTCATCAATGACTCTACTTACTCAGAAATTTGTGGAGATTTTGCCTGTTGCCAAATATTCTGTCATACTTCTAGAGGTATATATTAGAGAATAATGACTGGTTGCACCACAGCCTGGCTCAGCAACACCAACGCACAAAAATGAAGGAGGCTGCAGAAAATGGTGGACAATTCCTGGTGCATCATGGGTATTGACGTCCTCACTATGCAATGGACCTCACAACCTTCGAAGCCAGCTAACATCATCAAAGACTCACACCATCCTGGTACACGCTCGTCTTGTTGCTACCATCGGGAAGAAGGTACAGGAGCCTGAGAACCATTAGCTCCTGGTTCAAGTACAGTTTCTTCCCACAAAGTATCAGGTTCTTGAACCAACCTGCAAAACCCTAAAAATCTTTTCACTGTACCTCGATGCACATGACAATAAACAAATCTAAACTAAAAAAATACTAACCACACCCCTCCCTCAGTAACAATCTACTGTGGACTTGATATAAGGTTACATACATACTTGGGCAAGCACTAACATGGTCTGGTTACTAGGTAAAATTAATACATTATTGTGTTTTTATTTGTTGTTTTGTTGCATTAATATGCCTGTAAATCTGCAGCAAGTAAGAATGTCATTATCCTGTTCCAGGTGCATATCTTGGAAACTTTATCGTCATTCAGACCTTTCGGTCTGAACGAAATTTCGTTGCCTTGCAGGCATACATGTGGTAAAATAACAAAACACACAATAAACACAAATTTAACATCCACCACAGTGAGTTCACCAGGCACCTCCTCATTGTGATGATAGGCAAAAATCTTAATTTTTCTCTTCCCTCCTTGTTCTCCCTCTGCGTTAACGCAATCCAGGCCTCCGATCTTGTGACCCCCACCGGGTGATGGTAAGTAAGTCCCGCGGCTCAACCGTGCTCCGCGAACGGGCTGGTTCAAACTCCGCGGCCCGGGGTGGTCGAAGCTGCCGAAGCTGCCGCCCTCCAGTCCAGCGGACGAAGCTGTTGCCACGGGAGCTCCCCGGAAAAACAGGTCACCAACCTGTGACCTGCGAGCTCCCGACGATGTCGTCTACTGGGCCCGCGGCCGAACCTCCGAAGTTGGGTCGCCAGAACGCCGCCTCAGCCCCGAGTCGGGCCGCCGCCATCGGAACGCCACCCCAGCCCCGAGCAGGGCCGCCGGAATACCGCCTCAGCCCCGATTCGGGCTGCCGCCAGAACGCCAGAACCCGCCACAGCCCCGAAGTCGGCCAGAATTGTGCAGGTAAGTCCTGGCTGGCGCTGCCTCCGGAGCCTCGTGGTCGGTCGCAGTTGGAGGCTGCCAGCTCCGCCATTAGGCCTCAGCGCAGACGGAGACGGGGGATACGACAAGAAAAGCTCGCATCCCCCCGAAGGAAGAGACTAAACACGTTTCTCCCACCCCCCACACATACACAATCTAATAACTCAAATTAACTAGCTAAAACAGGACAAGAAAACAACAAAAAAAGAAAGAACAGATGGACTGCAGGCGAGCCGCATATGCCATGGTGCATATGTTTAACATATGTGTTCACCTGTACCTGCTGGGGTTTTTGAAGGATAAGGGGGGAGCATTGAAATATCGAAAATAGTGAAAGGCCTGGAGAGAGTGAATACGGAGAGGATGTTTTCACTAGTGGGAGAGTATAGGACCAGAGGCAACAGCATCAGAATAAAAGGATGTACCATTAAAAAAGGAGATGAGGAAGAATTTCTTTAGTCAGAGGGTGGTGAATCTGTGGAATTCATTGCCACAGGTGGCTGAGGAGGCCAAGTCAATGGATATTTTTAAGGCAGAGATTGATAGATTCTTGATTATAACCATATAACCAAATCACATGGTTAGTATGGATGTCAGGGGTTATGGGGTGAAGGCAGGAGAATGGGGTTGAGAGGGCAAGATAGATCAGCCATGATTGAATGGCGGAGTAGACTTGATGACTCGAATGGCCTAATTCTGCTCCTAAAACCTATGAATATGAACAATTAAACTCATGACTTGACTAGATTCCTGTGTTTAGATTTAAAATCTAAATATTGGATTGAACTACAGCTTCAAGTTGGGAGCTGGGAGTTAGATGTGGCCCTTGTGGCTAAATGGAGAGAAAGCAGGTACAGGATACTGAGTTGGATGATCAGCCATGAGCATATTGAATGGCGGTGCAGGCTCGAAGGGCCGAATGACCTACTCTGGCACCTATTATATATGTTTCTATGTTTCTATGTTTCAAATTCAATGCAAAATTCTGTCATATTATAAACACGTTTATGTAAACAAGATTATTATAATTAAAACTAATTGAAAATACCTAAAGTAACCTCTTTATTTCAGTTTTAGTTTTAGTTTTAGAGATACATCGCGGAAACAGGCCCTTTGGCCCACCGAGTATGCGCCGACCAGTGATCCCCGCACATTGACACTATCCTACACACGCTAGGGACAATTTACACATGCACCAAGCCAATTAACTTACATACCTGTACGTCTTTGGAGTGTGGGAGGAAACCGAAGATCACGGAGGTCACGAGGAGAACGTACAAACTCCGTAAAGACAGCACCCATAGTCGGGATCAAACCTGGGTCTCCGGCGCTGCAAATGCTGTAAGCAGGAACTCTACCGCTGCACCACCGTGCCTCCCAAACAAGGAATTTGTTCATTCATTCCACTATTCCTTCATGCAACATATTCTAGATTGCCGCATCTCAGTGCATAAATTAAAATTTCTCTCTCACTTCGCTTTTGCAATATCCGTGATGTCAGCTGGTTACTAACTCTTCTGCTATTGGAAACATCACTTTATTGTTTATTCCATTCATGATATTGAACATCACAATTAACCTTTGCCTCAACCCTAACCCAACTCTTCTCAGTTCTCAGAAAATCAATTATATTAGAAATGTTCTCTGCAATATTTTCAAGCGAAAGTGCAAACATGCAACTCCGTGTTTTCAAATTACACCCAAATCTAAATATTTTTATCTCTGATCTCATAGAGTCATAGTTTTGTTTAAGAAGGAACCGCAGATGCTGGAAAATTCAAAGGTAGACAAAAATGCTGGAGAAACTCAGCGGGTGAGGCAGCATCTATGGAGAGAAGGAATAGGTGACGTTTTGGGTCGAGACCCTTCTTCAGACTGATGTGGGGGTGGGGGGGGGGGCGGGAAGAAAGGAAGAGGCGGAGACAGGGGGCTGAGGGAGAGCTGGGAAGGGGAGGGGAAAGAGGGAGAAAGCAAGGACTATACCTGGGGTGTAAACTACGCAAGCGAAATATGAGGTGCAGCTCCTCCAATTTATCATGGGACTCACTCTGGCCATGGAGGAGGCCCAGGACAGAAAGGTCGGATTCGGAATGGGAGGGGGAGTTAAAGTGCTGAGCCACCGGGAGATCAGGTTGGTTATTGCGAACCGAGCGGAGGTGGTGGGCGAAGCTATCGGCAAGCCTACGCTTGGTCTCACCGATGTAGAGCAGCTGACACCTAGAGCAGCGGTTGCAATAGATGATGATCTGGAGGAGGTGCAGGTGAACCTCTGCCGCACCTGGAAAGACTGCTTGGGTCCTTGGATGGAGTCAAGGGGGGAGGTAAAGCAACAAGTGTAGCATTTCCTGCGGTTGAAAGGGAAAGTACCAGGGGAGGGGTTGGTTCGGGTGGGAAGGGACAAATTGACCAGGGAGTTACGGAGGGAGCGGTCTCTGCGGAAAGCTGAAAAGGGAAGAAGATGGGAAGATGTGGCCAGTGGTGGGGTCCCATTGGAGGTGGCGAAAACGTCGTAGGATTATCTGTTGTATGCGACGGCTGGTGGGGTGGAAGGTGAGGACAAGGGGGACTCTGCCCTTGTTACGGGTGGGGGGGATGGGGAGTGAGAGCAGAGTCATGGGGTATAGAAGAGACCCTGATGAGAGCCTCATTTATAATAGAAGAGGGGAACCCCCATTCCATAAAGAATGAGGATGGAATATTTTAGTGATGTATGCTCCATATACATATGTTGTAAATCTAATCTTTAGACTGCCTCTCCTTCCTAGGAATTACATCCACAACCTCGGTTCAGATTCCCTTAATCTTATTGATAGACATGTAAATATATCTGAAATATTCATCAAATGATTCTCATCCAAAGATTCACAACATTAATTTTCACAAATCAATGCATTGGAAAGATTATTGCCCTTGCTTTTTGACTTGGTAATCTTTTAAATTCTGTATGCATTGTAGGTTTTAGCAGATCCTTACATTTTTTAATTCATGGTTTGGTAGGTTTGTGAGTTAGTCCTCCTTGTAATGATAGCAGGAATTGCTAGAAATATTCATCAAGGCAGGTGGCATCAATGGAAAGAGAAACATGTGCAATGTTTTCATTAGACACAAAATGCTGGAGTAACTCAGCGGGACAGGCAGCATCTCTGGAGAAAAGGAATGGGTGACGTTTCGTATGGGTCGTTAGTGGTCATCGTGGACTCGGTGGGTCGAAGGGCCTATTTCCACAATCTATCTCTAAACTAAACTAAAGTAAACTCATGTTAGACAACGTGATAACTGTACAGGAGGCCACAGATAGGCCAGGATGGGAGTGAGATTTGAAGTGTCAAGTAGCAGTTGTCTCTGTCGTCTGAAGGCAGATTTTCCCCAAAACGGTCACACAACCTACATTTGTTCTTTCCAATAATAAAATCATTCAATGGTCAATGGTCAATATTGATTTTATTGCCACATGATTAAACCTATTATCATAGGCTTAAGGTGGGTGGGGGAGTTGTAATTCAGTATTGATGTGGATTGAGAATTGGCTGGCAAACAGGAAGCAAAGAGTAGGAGTAAACGGGTCCTTTTCACAATGGCAGGCAGTGACTAGTGGGGTACCGCAAGGCTCAGTGCTGGGACCCCAGCTATTTACAATATATATTAATGATCTGGATGAGGGAATTGAAGGCAATATCTCCAAGTTTGCGGATGACACTAAGCTGGGGGGCAGGGTTAGCTGTGAGGAGGATGCTAGGAGGCTGCAAGGTGACTTGGATAGGCTGGGTGAGTGGGCAAATGCATGGCAGATGCAGTATAATGTGGATAAATGTGAGGTTATCCATTTTGGTGGCAAAAACAGGAAAGCAGACTATTATCTAAATGGTGGCCGATTAGGAAAAGGGGAGATGCAGCGAGACCTGGGTGTCATGGTACACCAGTCATTGAAAGTAGGCATGCAGGTGCAGCAGGCAGTGAAGAAAGCGAATGGTATGTTAGCTTTCATAGCAAAAGGATTTGAGTATAGGAGCAGGGAGGTTCTACTGCAGTTGTACAGGGTCTTGGTGAGACCACACCTGGAGTATTGCGTACAGTTTTGGTCTCCAAATCTGAGGAAGGACATTATTGCCATAGAGGGAGTGCAGAGAAGGTTCACCAGACTGATTCCTGGGATGTCAGGACTGTCTTATGAAGAAAGACTGGATAGACTTGGTTTATACTCTCTAGAATTTAGGAGATTGAGAGGGGATCTTATAGAAACTTACAAAATTCTTAAGGGGTTGGACAGGCTAGATGCAGGAAGATTGTTCCCGATGTTAGGGAAGTCCAGGACAAGGGGTCACAGCTTAAGGATAAGGGGGAAATCCTTTAAAACCGAGATGAGAAAAACTTTTTTCACACAGAGTGGTGAATCTCTGGAACTCTATGCCACAGAGGGTAGTCGAGGCCAATTCATTGGCTATATTTAAGAGGGAGTTAGATGTGGCCCTTGTGGCTAAGGGGATCAGAGGGTATGGAGAGAAGGCAGGTACGGGATACTGAGTTGGATGATCAGCCATGATCATATTGAATGGTGGTGCAGGCTCGAAGGGCCGAATGGCCTCCTCCTGCACCTAATTTCTATGTTTCTATGTAAAGTTGTAAAGGTTTCACACAAAGGGCGGTGGGTGTATGGAACGAGCTGCTGGAGGAGGAAGTTAAGGCAGGTACAATCACAACGGAGAATAGATTCTTCGATAGGTACATGGATAGGTTTAAAGGGATATGGGCCAAACGCAGGCAGGTGGGACTAGTGTAGATGGGACATTGTGGTTGTTGTGGGCAGTTGGTCGGAAGGGCCGAACTCCACACTGCATCACAGCCATCTGTGGAAAAGAATTCCACAGATTCACCACCCTCTGACTAAAAATACCACTGCAGGCTTCATTGTGAGCACTGAATGTAGTACACCGGATTGGAGAAAGTTTCAATGTTGGCTCCAAGTTTCTGATTGAATTACCTTATAGTCCATCTTAATGGGGCTATTAATTACCCCTTCTCATTGCAAAGACAATTCAGGTCAAGTTGCATTCATTACACCAATGCAGAAAGGTGCAAATACAATAAAACACTTGCTTGGAGCAGCATTACAGACACTTAGACATAAATTTATACACAAATTGTACGTCGATTACACAAATTCTGCAAGAGAGGCGGAGGTAAGGCAGAGAGGGATAGAATCTTTATTAGTACGAGTGTCAGGGGATAATGGCGAGAAGGCAGGAGAATGGGTTTAGGAGGGAGAGATAGTTTTAGCCATGATTGAATGGCACAGACTTGATGGGCCGAATGGCCTAATTCTCCTCCTATCACATGACCTAATGAGAGTGAAAATAAATTGTGTTCAAAATAAGATGTTAGTGCAAACCTCAATTAGAAACCAATCCATGATAGTGTAAGTGATGGTCTACCTTGTTATAAATACTTAAAGTATTTTTGAACACAATTTTTGTCTGCAGTTGATTTGTCTTTCAAACATCTTTGGACATCTTGAGATATTTATTTTGCCACAGACTTATTTTCATTTTTTTCCCCCTCTGATCCAATATGTCAGTGCATTACTTTTGCTCTGTTCCTTCCTGTCATGATTTAGTTATCTTTATCCCAATAATTTTATTGAACAGCTTCCTTGTTCATTTATCCTGAAGGGTCTGCTTCTGTGCTGAATCTCTGAACTAAGCTTCACTAAACTAAACTAAGAATGTGAATGGGATTGGTAGGATTGTACTGCGGGGAGCTGGCATGGACGAGAAGGCCAAATGGCCTCCTGCTCAGTAAGTTAGAACTATGCTCAAGCAAGGTTTTTATCCAACAAGTATTCCGTTGATGCAGAAAACGTATGTACTGCCTCAGTGTTAGTTTAGTACATTTATCTTTGCTTTTCCACATCTTGACAAAAATTGCCTTTCTATCATACCATGCTCTCAGGATGTTACAAAATCAATGCAGCATTGGGCCGAGGGGCCTGTTTTCATGTGGTATCTCTAAGCTAAGCCAAACTAAACTAAAGTCCCTCAGCGCATCACGGAATGGCTGATCATCGATTTGTCTTTGAATACTGAGCTATAAATATCCAACTCAACAATTAGCGGACCATTACAGAGCAGGAAGATAAATTAACGTAAGACCTCCGATTAATTTTTACATGAAAGCAAGGAAATAAATCACCTGTTTATTTTATCTCAGACATTAGTCATAAAGTCATGGAGTTATAACACAGCCAAGAGCATTATACAACTGACCAAGATGCTTATCTATACTAATCTAATTTTCCAGCTATTGACCCACATCCCTCTGTTCCGTTCCTATCCATGTAGCTGTTTCTTAAGTGCTGTAATTGTACTTGCCTCTTCCACCTCACTAGGTTTAGGATGGATAGATCTGCCAGGATTGAATGGTGTAGACTTGATGGGCCGAATGGCCTAATTCTACTATCACATGACTTTATGACTTCTTCAGGCAGCTTGTTCTATGTAAAAAAATCTCTTTTAAACATTTCCCTTCTCACATTAAACCTATATCTTCGAAATTTGGACCTTCCTACCCTTGGACAAAGACCGTGACTATCCTACCTATGCCTCACATAAATTTATAAACCTCTATACGGTCACCCCTGAGCCTCCTGTACTCCATTGAGGACAAACCCAGCCTATCCATTCTCTCGTTGAACTCTGTAAATATTCTAATGGATGTCAAATGAGGAGCTCTTGTTTGCTATTGACTCTTGGCCTTTTATCCTAGTTTCTCCCAGTTTCTCCCAGAACAAAGAGGAAACAGGTATAAGATTAATTAATAATCAACTGGAAAAATACAAGCATAGTTTTTTTTTAAGTGGGCTTAGGCGAAACAAAATTCCTTGGTACTCAGGTTAGTCCTTCTTGGCAAGGATTTCCTCCTTGTGCTGCTTTTACATTGTGAGCTGGAGATACCAATTTTACTACCACCTCAGTGGCCCCAATGCAGACTTCTGGACTTGGAGATGTTTGGAGACTGGACTCACACCAGAAAAGGTTAACCCATGACATTGGACAAAGTATTACATTTGGAGTAAATATGGGCACCAATGACTTTGTTATTGGCTGCAGGGTGTTCCATGCCCTCTCTATCCCACAAGGCAAGCAAACGCATACCAGATTTGGAGTATCATAGAACATAGAACAGTACTACACAGTAAAAGGCCTGTCCCATTTGGGCGTCATTTGAGCGTCATTTACGCGCCATCATTTAAGAGTCACGATGCATGACGCACGCATGATGCGCATTACGCGGGCATGGTGCGTGGCGACGTAGGCAGTGACGCGCGGTCACGCGCGATGCCCCGGGGTTTTGGGATGTACAAAATCTTTGCGCGCCATCTGCGTGACGCGGAAATTACGCCCGTGGGACAGGCCTAACAGACCATTCAGGTCACAATGTCTGTGCTGAACATGATGGCAAGCTAAACTAATTTAATCTCTGCTCATGATACATATCTCTCCATTTCCTTGTGCCTATCTTGAAAGACAACTAATCTACAAACCTGTATGCCTTTGGAGTGTGGGAGGAAACTGGAGCACTTTAAGAAAACCCAAGATAGACACAAAAGGCTGGAGTAACTCAGTGGGACAGACAGCATCTCTGGAGAAAAGGAATGGGTGACGTTTCAGGTTGAGACACTTCTTCAGACCCTGTGGTCATGGGGAGAACATAGAAACTCAGTACAGGCAGCTCCTGTAGTCAGGATCGAACCTGTGCCTCTGGCACTGCAAGGCAGCAACTTTGCTGCTGCATCACCAGTGGATGCTGAGAATCGAGTGAATGCTGAGAATCAAGTCAAGAGTGTTTTATTGCCATATATCCCTGATAACAATGAAATTCTTACTGAATCAGAAATCAGAATCAGAAATAGAGTTAGAAGATATTAGAAAAACATAGCAAGCCAGGCAGTATGTATGGAGAGAAAATGGAATGCATTTTAAGGCCTGGTCCATCCCTTTAAAAACAGATTTTAAGAAGTTAACATAATTCCCTAATTTCAATAGAATTACACTTTTAAAATTTACGAGGCATATTGCAAAATTAGCCAAAATGACACTAAGCTTCAATGCCAAGCAATTTAATATATGAACTTAAATTTAGAACATAATTGTAAACTGATTTTCTGTTCAACGTCAAATATATTATCATTATTAGGGCCACGTAAATCAATGCTGCATTACTGAGTTTTTAACCTGCTGTGTTACTACTTATCTGTAAGAGTCTCTGATAATTCTGTATAAATTAACAAAAGACATACACTGCCGTGGTGCCTGGGGATTGCATTGTCAAGAGGGATGCGAACATTATTAATGAGAAGTTCGAGAACTACTTGTTGATAACCACATTAAACGTCTCAAGTCATTTGTTGGCTGCAAAGAGATTTGGGATATTTTGAGGTAATGAAAGATGGATGAGCTTATTCTTTTACTGATCGTCAAGGGAAGAGAGGTAAATGGATAAAAACGACTAAACATTTCTTCTGGATTTTAATCATAACAAGCTCATGAACTTAGTTAAACAAAAATAAATTAAAACCACAGTAATATCCATAGAGTACAGGAGTGTCAGACGCAAAGGTGGCTCCTTTCAACAGCTAGACACATCTACTGACATCACACATATACATAACAATGGCACTGTGTTCTACATCAAATGAGTTTAGTTTAGAGATACAGTGTGCAAACAGGCCCTTCGGCCCACCGAGTCCACACCGACCAGCGAACCCCGCACATTAACACTCCTACACACACTAGGGAAAATTGTACAATTTTACCGGAGCCAATGGATCTACAAAGCTTTACGTCTTTGGAGTGTGGGAGGAAACCATAACACACTGGGAAAGCCTATGTGGTCACGGGGAGAACGTACAAACTCAGAACAGACAGTACCTGTGGACAGTATCAAAACTGGGTCTCTGGTGCTCTGAGCTGCAACTCCACTGTGCGCCACTATGTCACCATGTTGCTGAGAATATTAAACAAATCCACACTTTCATTATTTTGATCCAAGTTTGGAACCTATAATTTAAATAAAATGTAATATTAACAAAAATTTGTACTCAAAGAGTGTAATGAATACTCAAAATGCATTATAAATGTACCACAGACAAATGTTACTAAAGTCCCATACATACAAAACAAGAGATAATATTAAACGATGGATTTTAAGGAATATTTTAAGGGAGAAATGATAAGCATACAGTCTGGGTGGTTTAGATGGGCAAATTCCTGGCAGTTATACGGCATAAAAATAGGCCCTTCGGCCCATCTTGTGCACTTTCCCTGAAAGCCACAGGCAGTCAAGGTGGTTAAGTAGGCATTTGGCACACTGTCCTTCTTCAGACAGGGCGCAGACTATAGGAAAAAAAAGAAACAAAGTCTTCACAATTCATAAATACCTCAATCCTTTGTTTCACATCTTCTGTCTTTTCCTCTCTAGCCTTTGTCCAACCAATTGGTGTGCCTCGGGATTCAGTGCTGGACCCCTTACTGTTTGTCATCTATATCAATGAGAACATACAGGGCAAGATTCATAAGTTTGCTGATGATACAAAAGTGGGTGGTTTTGTTGATAGTGAAGATGCTTGTGAAAGATTGCAGCTGGGTATTGAGCGATTGGCCAGGTGGGCTGAGGAATGGTTGATGGAACAATGGTTGATGGATACCACGAAAAGTGAGGTATCGCATATTGGGAAGTATAACATGGGCAGGACCTACACAGTGAATGGTAGGGCTCTGGGGAGTGTTGCAGACCAGGTGTAGGGTAGGAGTGCAGGTGCTTGGTTTCTTGAAGGTCGAGTCGCAGGTAGATAAGGTGGTCAAAAAGACTTTTGGCACATTGACCAGTGTATTGAGTATAGAAGTTGGGAGGTCATGTTTCAGTTGTATAAGACGTTGGCGAGACCGCATTTAGAGTATCGTGTTTGGTTCTGGCCACCAGATTATAGGAAGGATATTGTCAAGCTTGAAAGGGTTCAGAGAAGATTTACCAGGATGTTGCCAGGACTGGAGGGTCTTAGCTATAGGGGGAGGTTCAGTAGGCTGGGTCTCTATTTTTTGGAGCGCAGGTGAATGAGGGGTGACCTTATAGAGGTATATAAAATCATGAGAGGAATAAATCGGGTAGATGAACAGAATCTCTTGACCAGAGTAGGGGAATCGAGGACCAGAGGACATAGGTTCAAGATGGAGAGGAAAAGTTTTAATAGGAATCTGAGAGGTAACGTTTTCTTACAAAAGGTGGTGGGTGTATGGAACAAGCTGCCAGAGGACGTAGTTGAGGCTGGGACTATCCCAACGTTTAAGAAACATTTATACAGGTACATGGATAGGACAGGTTAGGAGGGATATGGACCAAGAGCAGGGTGGGACTATGGTAGCTGGGACATGTTGGCCGGTGTGGGCAAGTTGGGTCAAAGGCCTGTTTCCACACCGTATCACTCTATGATTCTATCACTCTATGACTCTATATGCCTATTGTAGGAGCGAATCCCCAGTATGTGAGCTCCAGGGTTAACCAAACTATAACCTTCCTTATAATTCGCAAAATTCCTGACAACATCTTACAAAATATCCTTCCTTACCTTTATCAATCTATAACCTGCCAGACTTTGCCCAGTTCACCACCGGCTCTCTACCCCTGGACACCTAATTTGGTCTCCTAATCTGAGAAAATACATTCTTTCCATAGAGGGAGTACAGAGAAGGTTCACCAGACTGATGCCTGGGATGTCAGGACTTTCATATGAAGAAAGACTGGATAGACTCGGCTTGTACACGCTAGAATTTAGAAGATTGAGGAGGGATCTTATAGAAACATACACAATTCTTAAGGGTAGATGCAGGAAGATTGTTCCCGATGTTGGGGAAGTCCAGAACAAGGGGTCACAGTTTAAGGATAAGGGGGAAGTCTTTGTGTGAAAAACATTTTTCACACAGAGAGTGGTGAACCTGTGGAATTCTCTGCCATAGAAGGTAGTTGAGGCCAGTTCATTGGCTATATTTAAGAGGGAGTTAGATGTGGCCCTTGTGGCTAAAGGGATCAGGGGGTATGGAGAGAAGGCAGGTACAGGATACTGAGTTGGATGATCAGCCATGATCATATTGATTGGCGGTGCAGGCTCGAAGGGCAGAATGGCCTACTCCTGCACCTAATTTCTATGTTTCTATGTTTCTATGAGATGAGGAAATATGACACCTGGTTTAAAACCATGTTGTGTGCTTTGTATCAGATGATCCCTGTGTGGGAATGTTAGAAGATGTCATCATATTTGGGCAATGTTGTCTGCAGACTTGACAAAGGCATTTCTGGTTGAATGATATATATGTCATTCCAACTGAATTTCAACGTTACCAAATAATCTTTGCCTTAACTCAAACATTCAGTATCGTCTGCCATGATTGTTGGTAACTCAAACTCTGACCATCAATATAATTGCAGCTTCCGAAGACTTCCAGAACCTTTGGATAAGTAGGTAGCTAAACTGGTTGTTAAATGTATCCTTCCCTGTATTAGTCTCTGCTTGGCATGGACATGATGGACCAAAGGGCCTGTTTCTGCATTGTATCTCTAAGCAAAATAAAAAATAGACAAACTAATATGAAGGGAAATGGCGCTTTGTCCTTCATTGCAAGGGAAGAAACACCAAAGAAATGAGGTCTTGCTCAGAATGTGTCGGACATTAGTGAGAATCAACTGGATTGTGGTGTGCTCAATTATAGTCTCCACATACCGAAAGAAACATACATTATCCTTTTAATCAGTGTAGTGCAAATCACCAGAATAATTCTTCAAATATAATATTTGTCTACCGAAGACTGTTAACATATGATTGGCCTGTTAAAAATTGAAAGGTGACCCCACTGAAATAAAGAACACTGGGGAGGCATGGTGGTGCAGTGGTAGAGTTGCTGTCTCACAGTGCCAGATCCTGACTACTTGTGCTGTCTGTACGGAGTTTGTACGTTCTCCTCGTGACCGCGTGGGTTTTCTCCTCGTGCTCCAGTTTCCTCCCACACTCCAAAGACATAGGTTCATTGGCATCGGTAAAAATTGTAAATTGCCGTTAGTGTGTGTGATACTCTAAGTGTGCGGGGATTACTGGTCAGCGTAGACTTGGTTGGCTGAAGGGCCTGTTTCCATGCTGTATCTCGAAACTAAACTAAAACAATACAAGTAACAACTATATACCAATACCAATATATTCCATTCTGAAGACTGCTGCAAATTACCATTCAATGCTACCAACCTTTATAAATTACACTGACTCACTTTCTGTGAAACTGACAATCACTTTATTAATTCTTCTTAATTAAATATCTATAGAAATATCTGTACACATTTCCTCCCACACTCCAAAGACATACAGGTTTGTAGGTTAATTGGTTTCTGTAAATTGTGTGTAGGATAGAACTAGTGTACAGGTGATCATTGGTCGTTGTAGCCTCAGTGGGTCGAGGGACCAGTTTCTGAGCTGTACGTCTAAAGTCTAAACACCCTTCCGGGGATTGGCAGTGTGAATATCAAGAAGATACTTGCTTAGTGTACCTCTGGAACCAAGGTTCATAATCCCGGCATAAGGCATCTGCCAAAACGCAGAAATATCCAGTGCCAAGGGTTGCGATTCTTTGTAATTCTTAGCCTCAGAGGCTGTGGATATGTAGCCGCTGAATGCATATGAATAGTGCTGAATACATCAGATCAATCTTTGACACCAATGGGAATTAAATATGGGCATCAAATAAGAAAACAGACTCGGGCAAAGGATAAATCACCATATTATTGACTACTAGAGAAGGCATGAAGGGTTTGGGAGCCTACATCTGCTTCCATTTGTCGTAGTCGCGTGGCAGATGGGAGTATCACTCTGTAACCTTGTCAAATAAACTGTTTAGACTTGAGATTTCAGCGATATAGCGCGGAATCAGGCCCTTCAGCCCACTGAGTCCGTGTCAACCAGCGATCACCCTGTACACCAGCACTATCCTACACACTAGGAACAATTCACAATTTTACAGAAGCCAATTAACCTACAAGACGATATTTCTTTGGAGCGTGGGAGGAAACCGGAGCACCCGGAGAAGTCCACGCGGTCACAGGGAGAACGTGGGTTTTCTCCGAGATCTTCGGTTTCCTCCCACACTCCAAAGACGTAGAATGTTGTATGTTAATTGGCTTGGGTTTGTATACTTGGTATAATTATAAACTGTGTAGGATAGTGTTAATGTGCGGGGATCGCTGGTCAGCGTGGACGCGGTGGGCAGAAGGGCCAGCTTCCGCGCTGTATCTCTAAACTAACCTAAACTAAACTAAACTATACACTCCCTGAACTTTCCCATTGATCACTGACTGACATTTGCAGTCTCAGTGATGAGATTCGGGGCGGCATGGAACCGGAGCTCCCGGAGAAATCCCTCGCAGGTCATGGGGAAAACGCAGGTCATGATCGAACCCGGGTCTCTGGCGCTGTAAGGCAGCAACTGCCACTGCACCTCCTTGCTGCCCTAACCTTCTGGAGGACAATGCAGGAGCTCGAAAGCTCAGACATCCAGACTTACAAAGAGCTTCTACCAGATTCCTGAACTGGTCACCTCTTTTGTAACCCCGTCTTTGAGGTGCTGTCACATAACTGCAGGGAGTTACTTGTACTTCTCCTTTAGTTTTAGCTACATACCGAGGGAGATTGGACAAACAGACAGTTTTCTCTGAAATGGTGACAGTTGAGGGGAGATCTGATAGAGGTATATAAAATTGTGAGAGGCATAAATAATCTAGATAGTCCGAACTTTTATCCGAGGGTGATAATATCAAACAGTAAAGGGCATAGCTTTACGATGAGAAGGTGAAAGTTTAAAAGAGATGTGAAATGCAAGTTTTTTTACACAGAGGGTGATGAGTGCCCGGAATGCACTCTGGATGGTGGTCATGGAGGCAGGTATGATATTTAAGGGACTTTAGGATAGGCACATAGATATGCAGGGAATGGAGGGATATGGATTATCAGTAGACAGATAAAAGTTGGTCTTGGTGTCATATTCAGCACAGACATTGTGGACTGAAGGGCCTGTTCCCAGGCTATCCTGTCCTGTTCTATGTTCCAACTCTTAATTCTACCAACTCTTAACTCTAGTTATTTTATTATTATATTTTATATCTTTTTTTTACATTGCTTCATATTACACTGCAATCGTGCATCATCTGCTGTTTTGCACTCACTGTTGTAGTCATTGTTGTATTTATCATTAATATATGTTTACTTTAGTTTAGTTTAGTTTAGTTTAGTTTAGTTTAGAGATACAGTGCGGAAAGAGGCTTTTTAGCCCATCGAGTCCGGGCCGATGAGCAATCCCCATACATTAACTCTATCCTACACACTAGGGACAATTTTCAATTTTACCGAACCTACAAACCCTTTATGTCTTTGGAGCGTGGGAGGAAACTGGAGCACTCGGAGAGGACCCATGCAGGTTACGGGGAGAACGTAGAAACTCCATACAGGCAGCAGCCGTAGTCAGGATCAAACCTGGGTCTCTGGCGCTGAAAGGTAACAGCTCTACCGCTACTCCACCGTGCCTAACCTAGCCATATACTGTTTACTCTGTGAGCTCCATATGTACAATGTACTTTATTGCACCCCACTGTATTTGACAATAAACTAATCTGAATCTGAATCTGAATGGTCTGTTCCTGTGCTGTACTATTCTATGTTCTGTGAACTCTCACTATTTTACTTTTGACTGACTCTCATTGTTCACATGTGGATTTACTGCAAATCATCTGAATTGTGAGTGTGGAATTCTCTGCCAGAGGGTGGTGGAAGTCGGCCACTCTGGACGCTTTCAAGAGAAAGCTTGATAGGGCTCGTAAAGATAGCGGTGTCAGGGGATATGGGGCGAAGACAGGAACGGGGTACATGGGGATGATCAACCATGATCACATTGAATGGCGGTGCTGGCTCAAAGGGCCGAATGACCTGCTCCTGTATCTATTGTCTATTGTCTATTGTCTATCATTTGCATTTCAATTGAAACCTTTCATCAGAAATGGGAAAGATAAGAGATGAAGCAAGTTTGAATTTCTAATTTGTCCCAGTTCATATCAAAGTTAATTAATCTGAAACGATAACTGATTTACTTCACAAATGCAGCCTGACCTCTTGAGGGTTTCCAACATTAGAGAGTTAGTTATTAGTTCACTTACAGCAATAAAAAATGAGTTCTTCCTTATAAGATGTGATTAAAATCTATTTTATTGACTATTTCCACAATTCTATGCAATTCTATCCATATTTCTGTGTAAAAATAATAAAATGCTGGAAATGCACAAAAGATTGGTCAGGAGACTGAAACATTGGAAGTTTGCCGTTCCATTTGGCTACAGAGAGCCCTTCTGCACCTTCTGCCTTGCAGTGAATAGCATAGATATTTCTTTTACAGAGCCTCATCATACTTGGTCTCGACCCAAAAAGTTGACCATCCCTCAACCTCCACAGATTGAGTCATAGAGAGTCATAAAGTCAACTTATCCATGATGACCAAGATGCCTCATCTAAGTTAATCCCATTGATTCACATTTTCCCATATCCATCTAAACCTTTCCTATCCATGTACCTGTCTTGGTGTCCTTTAAATGCCATTATAGTACCTGCCGCAACTACCTCCTCTGGCAGCTCATTCCATATTCGTACTATCCTTGAGTGAAAATGGTGCACCTCAGGTTCCTGTTAAATCTTGACCCTCTTGTTTTAAACATATGGTTTTTTAATTCCCCTACCCTGATCATTGATGGTAGTTGTGAATGTTACACACTATTCATTCATTCATGATCGTTGAAAACATTAGCGACACAGTGATGCTGGTTTCCAATGAGAACAGTGACGAACGCACCACACATCTCTGTCCTCCAGTTCCAGCAGACTTCTGGAAGTATAGGATTGTGGTGTGTGTGCTTTGTCATCATTCCTTACAATGCTATACAGTGACCGCAACTTCTACTGAAGTGTGGATGGACGTTGGCTCGCTAGAAGATCATCCGCCCTTTGACAGATCTTGTTTTTGGTCCTTATGGGGGTCCACAGCCCCCTCCTCACCTGGCAAACCAGGTGGGGGAGATGGTTTAGTCGCCGACTATCCGACCATGGAGCAGGTAGCACGGGATTACATGGTACCTGACCAGAACACAAGAAATTACACAAGGTGGCACCTTTGAGATGTGAAAGGATGTAGCGGGGGCTCACAGGAGTCCAGCCAAAAACTAGTTGGACATGAGTTGTGTGCACTAGACATGTTTATTCTCTCCAATACAGCTCCCTACTCCCCCAAGCTCACGGGCGGCGTTGCCCGACCTTAAATACCAACTCAGGTACCAACTAGCACCTCCCACACCAAGACGCCGCCCTCCAGAGCCGATGGTTCGTTGTGCCCTTGGGTTGCCACCAGGTGCAGCCACAAGGAGCAATATAAATGCAAGCTTCTTTAAAAAACCTGTTGGAAGATAATTGTGTCAGGAAATAACCAAACTCCAAGTGGGCCTGAAAGGGCATTGCAAGAAACCTCCGTGATAATTTTCAAAGGTAAATGGAAACCAGTTCCTTTTATCTTCAATGATAATTGGATGTTTGCTTGAAAGGATAATATAATGCTTTGGAAAATGGACAAGGGAATGGCGATAACCAACAAAATGCCAGTTCATATACAATCACCTCCAAGGTTGTTGGCCAGAAATCTTTCCTGTTGACCCTCAAAGCTACTTGCTGCACTTCTACATTCATCCTCCACATCACACTCCCACACACCTCACCACTCTCTCCTTTAGTTTAGTTTAGAGATACACCGCGGAAACAGGCCTACCGAGTCCAAGCTGACCAGCGATCCAAGCACACTTATGCCCCTGTCCCACTTTGGAAACCTGAACGGAAACCTCTGGAGACTTTGCGCCCCACCCAAGGTTTCCGTGCGGTTCCCGGAGGTTGCAAGTGGTTGCCGGAGGTTGCAGGTAGTGGAAGCAGGTAGGAAGACTGACAAAAACCTCCGGGAACCGTACGGAAACCTTGGGTGGGGCGCAAAGTCTCCAGAGGTTTCCATTCAGGTTTCCTAAGTGGGACAGGGGCATTACACTATCCCACACACACTCGGAATAATTTACAATTATACCAAGCCTACAAACCTGTTCTTCCTTGGAGTGCGGCAGGAAACATAGAAACATAGAAACATAGAAATTAGGTGCAGGAGTAGGCCATTCGGCCCTTCGAGCCTGCACCGCCATTCAATATGATCATGGCTGATCATCCAACTCAGTATCCCGTACCTGCCTTCTCTCCATACCCTCTGATCCCCTTAGCCACAAGGGCCACATCTAACTCCCTCTTAAATATAGCCAATGAACTGGCCTCGACTACCCTCTGCGGCAGGGAGTTCCAGAGATTCACCACTCTCTGTGTGAAAAAAGTTCTTCTCATCTCGGTTTTAAAGGATTTTCCCCTTATCCTTAAGCTGTGACCCCTTGTCCTGGACTTCCCCAACATCGGGAGCAATCTTCCTGCATCTAGCCTGTCCAACCCCTTAAGAATTTTGTAAGTTTCTATAAGATCCCCTCTCAATCTCCTAAATTCTAGAGAGTATAAACCAAGTCTATCCAGTCTTTCTTCATAAGACAGTCCTGACATCCCAGGAATCAGTCTGGTGAACCTTCTCTGCACTCCCTCTATGGCAATAATGTCCTTCCTCAGATTTGGAGACCAAAACTGTACGCAATACTCCAGGTGTGGTCTCACCAAGACCCTGTACAACTGCAGTAGAACCTCCCTGCTCCTATACTCAAATCCGTTTGCTATGAAAGCTAACATACCATTCGCTTTCTTCACTGCCTGCTGCACCTACATGCCCACTTTCAATGACTGGTGTACCATGACACCCAGGTCTCGCTGCATCTCCCCTTTTCCTAGTCGGCCACCATTTAGATAATAGTCTGCTTTCCTGTTTTTGCCACCAAAATGGATAACCTCACATTTATCCACATTATACTGCATCTGCCAAACATTTGCCCACTCACCCAGCCTATCCAAGTCACCTTGCAGTCTCCTAGCATCCTCCTCACAGCTAACACTGCCCCCCAGCTTAGTGTCATCCGCAAACTTGGAGATATTGCCTTCAATTCCCTCATCCAGATCATTAATATATATTGTAAATAGCTGGGGTCCCAGCACTGAGCCTTGCGGTACCCCACTAGTCACTGCCTGCCATTGTGAAAAGGACCCGTTTACTCCTACTCTTTGCTTCCTGTTTGCCAGCCAGTTCTCTATCCACATCAATACTGAACCCCCAATGCCGTGTGCTTTAAGTTTGTAAACTAATCTCTTATGTGGGACCTTGTCGAAAGCCTTCTGGAAGTCCAGATACACCACATCCACTGGTTCTCCCCTATCCACGCTACTAGTTACATCCTCGAAAAATTCTATAAGATTCGTCAGACATGATTTACCTTTTGTAAATCCATGCTGACTTTGTCCAATGATTTCACCACTTTCCAAATGTGCTGCTATCCCATCTTTAATAACTGACTCTAGCAGTTTCCCCACTACCGATGTTAGACTAACTGGTCTGTAATTCCCCGTTTTCTCTCTCCCTCCCTTCTTAAAAAGTGGGGTTACGTTTGCTACCCGCCAATCCTCAGGAACTACTCCAGAATCTAAAGAGTTTTGAAAGATTATTACTAATGCATCCACTATTTCTGGAGCTACTTCCTTAAGTACTCTGGGATGCAGCCTATCTGGCCCTGAGGATTTATCGGCCTTTAATCCATTCAATTTACCCAACACCACTTCCCGGCTAACCTGGATTTCACTCAATTCCTCCAACTCCTTTGACCCGCGGTCCCCTGCTATTTCCGGCAGATTATTTATGTCTTCCTTAGTGAAGACGGAACCAAAGTAGTTATTCAATTGGTCCGCCATATCCTTGTTCCCCATGATCAACTCACCCGTTTCTGACTGCAAGGGACCTACATTTGTTTTAACTAATCTCTTTCTTTTCACATATCTATAAAAACTTTTGCAGTCAGTTTTTATGTTCCCTGCCAGTTTTCTTTCATAATCTATTTTTCCTTTCCTAATTAAGCCCTTTGTCCTCCTCTGCTGGTCTCTGAATTTCTCCCAGTCCTCCGGTATGCTGCTTTTTCTGGCTAATTTGTACGCATCATCCTTCGCTTTGATACTATCCCTGATTTCCCTTGTTATCCACGGATGCACTACCTTCCCTGATTTATTCTTTTGCCAAACTGGGATGAACAATTTTTGTAGTTCATCCATGCAGTCTTTAAATGTCTTCCATTGCATATCCACCGTCAACCCTTTTAGAATTAATTGCCAGTCAATCTTGGCCAATTCACGTCTCATACCCTCAAAGTTACCTTTCTTTAAGTTCAGAACCATTGTTTCTGAATTAACAATGTCACTCTCCATCCTAATGAAGAACTCAACCATATTATGGTCACTCTTGCCCAAGGGGGCACGTACAACAAGACTGCTAACTAACCCTTCCTCATTACTCAATACCCAGTCTAAAATAGCCTGCTCTCTCGTTGGTTCCTCTACATGTTGATTTAGATAACTATCCCGCATACATTCCAAGAAATCCTCCTCCTCAGCACCCCTGCCAATTTGATTCACCCAATCTATATGTAGATTGAAGTCACCCATTATAACGGTTTTGCCTTTGTCGCACGCATTTCTAATTTCCTGTTTGATACCATCTCCAACTTCACTACTACTGTTAGGTGGCCTGTAATCAACACCCACCAGCGTTTTCTGCCCCTTAGTGTTTCGCAGCTCTACCCATACCGATTCCACATCCTGCAAACTAATGTCCTTCCTTTCCATTGCGTTAATCTCCTCTCTAATCAGCAACGCTACCCCACCTCCTTTTCCTTTCTCTCTATCCCTCCTGAATATTGAATATCCCTGGATGTTCAGCTCCCAGCCTTGGTCACCCTGGAGCCATGTCTCCGTGATCCCAACTATATCATAGTCATTAATAGCTATCTGCACATTCAACTCATCCAACTTATTACGAATGCTCCTTGCATTGAGACACAAAGCCTTCAGGCTTGTTTTTACAACACTCTTACCCCTTATACAATTTTGTTGAAAAGTGGCCCTTTTTGATTTTTGCCCTGGATTTTCCGGCCTGCCACTTTTACTTTTCACCTTGCTACCTATTGCTTCTACCCTCATTTTACACCCCTCTGTCTCTACGCTCACACATTTAAGAAACCCTTTCCCTTTAACTCCATCCTCCACTAGCCCATTCGACACCCCACCCCCCTTATTCAGTTTAAAACCACCCGTGTAGCAGTGGCAAACCTGCCTGCCAGAATGCTGGTCCCACACCTGTTAAGATGCAATCCGTCCCTTTTGTACAGTTCCCCCTTACCCCAAAACAGATCCCAGTGATCTAAGAATCTAAATCCCTGACCCGTGCACCAGTTCATCAGCCACACGTTCAGGTCCCGTATCTCCCTGTTCCTGCTCTCGCCAGCACGAGGAACTGGAAGCAAACCGGAGATAACAACCCTGGAGGTCCTGTTTTTCAGCATTTTTCCGAGCTCTCTAAAGTCACGCTGTATGTGGTCCTTATGGGGGTCCATAGCCCCCTCCTCACCTGGCAAACCAGTTGGGGGAGATGGTTTAGTCGCCGACTATCCGACCATGGAGCAGGTAGCACGGGATTACATGGTACCTGACCAGAACACAAGAAATTACACAAGGTGGCACCTTTGAGATGTGAAAGGATGTAGCGGGGACTCACAGGAGTCCAGCCAAAAACTAGTTGGACATGAGTTGTGTGCACTAGACATGTTTATTCTCTCCAATACAGCTCCCTACTCCCCCAAGCTCACGGGCGGCGTTG
The DNA here is from genome assembly GCF_010909765.2 of Amblyraja radiata. Classification (NCBI taxonomy): domain Eukaryota; kingdom Metazoa; phylum Chordata; class Chondrichthyes; order Rajiformes; family Rajidae; genus Amblyraja; species Amblyraja radiata. Next base: position 170,872,551 of record NC_045956.1, read on the forward strand.
CCCGACCTTAAATACCAACTCAGGTACCAACTAGCACCTCCCACACCAAGACGCCGCCCTCCAGAGCCGATGGTTCGTTGTGCCCTTGGGTTGCCACCAGGTGCAGCCACAAGGAGCAATATAAATGCAAGCTTCTTTAAAAAACCTGTTGGAAGATAATTGTGTCAGGAAATAACCAAACTCCAAGTGGACCTGAAAGGGCATTGCAAGAAACCTCCGTGATAATTTTCAAAGGTAAATGGAAACCAGTTCCTTTTATATTCAATGATAATTGGATGTTTGCTTGAAAGGATAATATAATGCTTTGGAAAAAGGACAAGGGAATGGCGATAACCAACAACATGCCAGTTCATATACAATCACCTTCCATTCAGGTTTCCTAAGTGGGACAGGGGCATTACACTATCCCACACACACTCGGAATAATTTACAATTATACCAAGCCTACAAACCTGTTCTTCCTTGGAGTGCGGCAGGAAGCCGGAGATCCCGTAAAAAGATCACGCAGGTCACGGGGAGAACGTACAAACTCCGTGCAGACAGTGCCCGTGGTCAGGATCGAACCCGGCTCTCTGACCTGTGAAGCAGCAACTCTACCGCTGGGCCACTGTGCCACCTTGAGTGAAAGTCAGAAAGCCAGCATGACCCTATTTTGCATATTTACCTGCAGAGATAAACAATTAATGATGGTAGAGCAAACTAAAGAAATAAACTCTCAGGCAGGTTGTGAAACTCCTGACAGCAGCTAAATCAAAGAGCAGCATCACTAGAGGGCAGGGACTCTCTCAACGTGGTCCGAGATATTTCTCTCTTCTCCCCTCTCCCATCAGAAGATTGAAAACGCCCACCTCCGGAATCAGGGATAGTTCCTTCCCAGATGTTATCAGGCAACTGAACCATCCTCTCATCAGCCAGATTGAAGTCCTGACCTCATTGGAGACATTTGAGCTATCTTTAATCGGACTCTATCTTGCACTAAATGTTATACCCTTTATATTTTATCAGAACAATATGGATGGATTGATTGGAACTTTGATGGATAGAATGTAAAATCATGTTTTCACTGTACCTTGGTATATATGACAATAAACTAAACTAAACTAAAGTAAGCAAAACTATATTAAACTAAACTAAACCAAACTAAACTACACTAAATTAAAATAAAATATCTGTTGTATTTATATAGCATGGAAACAGGCCCTTCGGCCCAACCTGCCCACACCAACCAACATGTTCCACCTACACTAGTCCCACCTGCTCTCGCTTTTCCCATATCCCTCTGAACCTGTCTGATCCATGTACCTGTCTAATTGTTTCTTAAACATTGCGATAGTCCCTGCCTGATCTCCCTCCTCCGGCAACTCTTTCCATACACCCACCACCCTTTGTGTGAAAAAGTTACCCCTCAGATTCCTATGAAATCTTTTCTGCTTCTCCTGAAACCTATGTCCTCTGGTCCTTGATTCACCTACTCTGGCTGAATTGAGTGAGCAAGGTAAATTGATACCAAACTGCAAAGGGCCGAAAAGATGCTGGTGTGGAAGCAGCACGATTCCCACATTGTGGCTCAGTTGTCTATCTGCACAGCCCATAAAACTCAGCTGGAGCTACCCTGTGGAATAATCAAATTAATTACCATAAAATTCCAATTATTGCAAAAGGTTCTGCATGAGGCACTTATTCAATTGAAAACCATTATTATTTCCAAATGAGATATTATCTATTGTTTGAAATTGCACAATAAAATATTAATAACAGAGATGCAATATTGGTGACATTAATATCATCCAAGGATATCAGCTGTCATGAAATCAATGCATTTGACATGATTTGTATCAACTGCCACAAACAACCAACATCAAAGGATGACAACATAGAAATAGAAAATAGGTGCAGGAGTAGGCCATTCGAGCCAGCACCGCCATTCAATATGATCATGGGCAATCATCCAAAATCAGTTCCCCGTTCCTAATTTTTCCACATATCCCTTGATTCTGTTAGCCCTCAGAGCTATATCTAACTTTCTCTTAAATACATCCAGTGAATTGGCCTCCACTGGCTTCTGAGCAGAGAATTCCACAGATTCACAACTCTCTGAGTGAAAAAGTCTTTTTGCATCTCAGTCCTAAATGACTTACCCCTAATTCTTAAAAAATACAGAGTAATGTGAGGTGTTGCAGTTTGGGAAGTATAACATGGGCAGGACTGGTTATACTTGTGAATGGTAGGGCTCTGGGAAGTGTTGTAGAGCAGAGGGATCTAGGAATGCAGGTGTATGGTACCTTGAAGGTGGAGTCGCAGCTGGATGGGGTGGTCAAAAAGGTTTTAGGCGCATTGGCCTTCATCAGTCAGAGTATGAGTACAGAAGATGGGAGGTCATGTTGCAGTTGAATAAGACATTGGCATTTAGAGTATTGTGCTCACTTTGGGGCACCATGCCGAATGAAAGATGTTGTCAAGCTGGAAAAGGTTTAGAAAAGATTTTACGAGGATGTTGCCAGGACTAGAAGATCTGAGCTATAGGGAGAAGTTGAGTAGGCTGGGATTCCATGCTTTGGAGCGCAGGAGGATGAAGGGCGATCTGAGGAATAGATCGGGTAATCTCTTGCCCAGAGTAGGTAAATCGAGGACCAGAGGACACAGGTTTAAGGTGCGGGGAAAGATTTAGTAGGAATCTGAGGGGTAACTTTTTCACACAAAGGATTGTGGGTGTATGGAATAAGAGGAGGTAGTTGAGGCAGGGACTATCCCAGCATTTAAGAAATAGTTAGACAGGTACATGGATAGCACAGGTTTGGAGGGATATGGACCAAACGCAGGCAGGTGGGACTAGTGTAGCTGGGGTATGTTGGCCGGTGTTGGTAAGTTAGACCAAAGAGCCTGTTTCCACACTGTATCACTATGTGACTCTTTGACTCTAAAAGGCCAACTTTAAGAGAAGTGGACACAAAATGCTGGAGTGACTCAGCAGGACAGACAGCATCTCTGGAGTGAAGGAATTGGTGATGTTTTGGGTCGAGACCTTTCTTCAGACTTGATACAAACCTTTGAAGTGAAACGGTATTACTAAGAACTTGCAGTTGGAAGAGACCATTTGATACCTGGGCCTGCTTCATCAACAAGAACAATGGTCATGTTGATTAGCTACCTTCTTCTTGCGTATGGCAAGCATAGCCTAACAAAACTCTACATCAGTCTGAAGAAGGGTTTTGGCCCGAAACATTACCTATTTCCTTCGCTCCATAGATGCTGCTGCACCTGCTGAGTTTCTCCAGCATTTTTGTGTACCTTCGATTTTCCAGCATCTGCAGTTCCTTCTTGAACACTACATCTTTTTGCTTGTGCACGTCGGGTTGATTGCATTAGTCGAAACAGGGTGGACCACGTAAAGGTTGCAATCTCCCACCCCATTAGCTACCTGGAAAACCATTTCTCCGGAATGACTAAAATCTGTCTGAAAGTCTCCATGACTAACCAGCGAATTCATAAACTTCAGCAGCTTATGAATGACACATTCTTTCCTTATTTTTGTCCAAAATGGTCGTCAACTTATTTTACAAATGTGTCCCTTGGTTCTCGTCTTCTAGGTCAGAGGAAGCACCATCTCCGTATTCAAACCAGTCGAGCCCTCTAAGAACTTTATATGTTCCAGTTAGGTCACATCTCAATCTTCTAAGCTGTAAACTCAAACTCTCCTCATGTGACAGATCTGCAAACTCAGATGCACATTGACCAAAACATATTAGTTTAGAGGATATATAATTCCAAACAGCGTTAGTTTAAAGGATGCATAACCACCAGTACTTGATTACTAATACATAACTATCAAACTATATTTGCTTTGAGAATATGTGTCTAATAATCTTATTTTACTTCTCCACCAGTGTTAACTTAAAGGATATATAACCTGGAAAAAATGTATTAAATGTATAGGGTGTGGATGCAAATGTGGGATACATAGAACTAGTGTGAACGGATGTCGATGGTCAGTGTGGACTTGATGATCCCTAGGGCCTGTAGATGTTTCTTTAAAAAAAATCTGTCAGAAGTCAGTTGTTAGGAAATAACCAAATTTTAGATTGTCCACGTATTTTTAATGGCATGTTCAAGGGATATGGGGAAAAAGCCGGAACAGGGTACTGATTTTGGATGATCATCCATGATCATATTGAATGGCGGTGCTGGCTCAAAGGGCCGAATAGCCTACTCCTGCACCTATTTTCTATGTTTCTATGTTTCTATGTTAAGTTAGAGAACATACTCTTGTCAAGCAGCTTTATCTTGAAGGATACTTGGTATTGTTTTTTTTGTCACGTGTACCGTGACAACAGTGAAAAAACTTTGCATGCTGTAGTCACAGCAACATAGAGAAATTGCAGTACCCCACTAGTCACTGCCTGCCATTCTGAAAAGGACCCGTTAATTTGTACTCTTTTCTTCCTGTCTGCCAACCAGTTATCTATCTATGTCAATACCCTACCCCCAATACCATGTGCTCTAATTCTGAACACTAATCTCTTATGTGGGACCTTGTCAAAAGCTTTTTGAAAGTCCAGATACACCACATCCAATGGATCTTCCTTATCCATTCTACCTGTTACATCCTCAAAAAATTCCAGAAGATTAGTCAAGCATGATTTCCCCTTCATAAATCCATGCTGACTTTGACCGATCCTGTCACTGCTTTCCAAATGAGCTGCTATAACATCTTTAACAATCGACTCAAGCATCTTCCACACTACCGATGTAAGGCTAACTGGTCTATAATTCCCCGTTTTCTCTCTCCCTCCTTTCTTAAAATGTGGAGTTACATTGGCTACCCTCCAGTCCAGAGGAACTGAACCAGAGTTGAGAGAACATTGGAAAATGATCACCAATGCATCCACAATTTCTCAGGCCACCTCCTTGAGTACTCTGGGATGCAGACCATCAGGCTCTGGGGATTTATCTGCCTTCAGTCCCAACAGTTTACCTATCACTATTTCCTGACTAATGTGGATTCCCTTCAGTTCCTCCCTCACAATAGATTCTCGGTCCCCTAGTATTTCTGGGAGATTGTTTGTGTCTTCCTTAGTGAAGACAGAACCAAAGTACTCATTTAACTGTTCTGCCATTTCTTTGTTTCCCATTATAAATTCACTTCTCTCTGATTGTAAGGGACCTACATTTTTCTTCACGATTTAGTCAAATAATTTTATACATGAATACTATTAAGATATACACTGGTACCACAGGTACTGAAAGAGAGAAATACAAGAGCGTGTAATAAAGTGTTACAGCATTATAGCATTGCAGCTACAAAGAAAGTGCTGATAAGAAAAGTGCAAAGGCTGTAATGAGGTAGGTTGTGTTATCGGGACTACACCTTAGCTTGTGACAGGTCTGTTCAGTAGTCTGAAGCAGCGGGGAAGAAGCTGTTCCAGAATCTGGTGGTACTTGCTTGCTTTCAAGTCTTCATATCTTCTCAGTTGCTGCCTCAGAGTGAATGCAGCGCCGGAGACCCGGGTTCGATCCTGATTGCGGGTGTTGTCTGTACGGAGTTTGTACGTTCTCCCCATCACCTGCATGGGTTTCTCTGATATCTTCGGTTTTCTCGCACACTCCAAAGACGTCCAGGTTTGTAGGTTAATTAGCTTGATAAATGTAAAAAATGTAAAAACCTAGTGGGTGTAGGATAGTGTTAATGTGCAGGGATCGCTGGTCTGCGTGGACCCAATGGGCTGAAGGGCTTGTTTCCGCGATGTATCGCTAATCTAAGCTAAATTAAACTAAGAGGTATGACTGGTCTCAAAATAGTCTTTGTTTATTTTGGCTGCTTTGCCGAGACAGCGTAAAGTGTAGATGAAGTCAGTGGGGAGGCATGTTTGTCTAATAGACTGGGCTACAATCACAACTCTGCAATTTCTGGATCAGATCATTTACCAAACCAGGTAGTGAAACAGCATCATGGATGCTGTCTATGGTACATGTATCTACAACGCTAAGTAACTTTTACAGATGCACCATAGAAAGCATCCTATGAAGCTGTGTCACTTTAGTCATCTGAGAAAGTAGAGGTCTTAGTTTGCTTTCTTCATCGTGTTTGGTCCAGGAAGAATTGTTGGTGGGTTTTTTGCCAAGGAAGTTGCAGCTCTCAACGATCTGCACTTCAGCACCATTGATGTTAATTGGGGCATGTACACCACCTCATATCCTGAAGTCAATAACTAGCTCCTTTGTCTTGCTGATGTTGAATGTGGGGTTGCTTTTTGACAGCATATTACTAAGCTCTTTATCTCCTTCCTGTTCTCCATCCTGTCCTTGTTCATGATCCAGCCCGCGATGGTAGTGTCATCTGCAAACTTGTAACTTTAGTGTTGAGCTCAGTATAATAACGTTTAAAAGAAGTGGACAGATACATGGATAGGACAGGAATATTAGGGGAATATGGGCCAAAAGGGACTAGCTCAGAAAGGCTCCTTGGCCGGGATGGACGAGTTGGACTGAAAAGCCAGTTTTTATGTGCGATACAACTCTATAATTCTATAACATTATTGTATGACTTTACAGGTTTGAAGCAGGGAAAATGTTTCCCTGGTGAGAATATCAGACCAGCAGGGATCGATTTAAGAATAAAAGGTAGACATTTATGGCTGAAGTGAAAGGAAAAACCTTCACCAAAAGTTTGGTGAATCATTGGAATTCTTTACCCTGGAGAGTTGTCAAGGCTCATTCATTGAATTCTTTCAAAAAATAGACATTGCTAGATTTATGAGTAGTAAGAGAATCTAAAGGTTTATTGTCATTTGCACAAATACAGTGCAATATGGGTACAGGCACAATGAAAATCTTGCTTGCAGCAGTCACACATGCATGCATATAGACAACACACAACAACAAAGTATGCATGAATTACATATAACATTTCTAAAGGAAAGAGACTGTTCAAAAAATGAAATGCAAGTAGAAAAATACCCAAGTCCATGGTAGTGCAAGAGATGCACCATAGTGTTCCCTTGTCTAGGTAGGATTGGAGGGGTTGTGCGGGTTGGTTCAAGAAAGATTTAATAGGAATCTGAGGGGTAACTTTTCCACACAAAAGGCGGTGGGTGCATGGAACAAGCTGCCAGAGGAGGTAGTTGAGGCTGGGACTATCCTGACGTTGACGAAACAGGTACATGGGTAGGACAAATATGGAGAGATATGGACCAAACGAGGGCAGGTTTGACTAGTGTAGCTGGGACATGTTGGCTGGCGTGGGTAAGTTGGGCCGAAGGGCCTGTTTCCACAATGTGTCACTCTATGACTCTGTGACTCTAACTTGAACATAGCTATTCCTGTACCTGGTGGTAAGGGGCTTGAGCCTTCTTCAAATGTGGTATGGTGGCGCAGCAGTAGAGTTGCTGCCTTATAGTGCCAGAGACCCAAGTTCGATCCTGACTACGGATGCTGTCTGTACCAACTTTGTATGTCCCTGTGATTGTGTGGGTTTTCTCCAGGTGCTCCGGTTTCCACCCACATTCCAAAGATGTACACATTTGCAGGTTAATTAGCTTCAGTAAAATTGTAAATGGTCCTTAGTGTGTAGGATAGTACTAGTGTACGTGGTGATCCCTGGTCGGCATGGACTCGTGGGCCGAAGTTTCCACGCTGTATCTCTAAAGTGTAAAGTCTAAAGTCCTGCCTGGTGGTCACATTGAGAATAGAGCATGGTTCGGATGGAGAGATGGGAATATTGGTGGAAAGTCACACTGAGACAGTAGATCACCCCTGATCTTGATAAACGGTGAGACGGGATCAAAGGACTCAATGGCCAACTCCTGCTCCCGATTCATATATTCTCATTCTATACATATAAATCTTGTAAGGAGAAAGATAACACGTGGAAAGAATAAAGAAGCACTATTAAGAAGAATAGTGAGTTGGAAACAGGATCAAGTCATATATAACACAATAAAGCAAAGTTCAAGATGTCAGCCCTGCGTTCTTTCCACTGACACAAACTTGGATGTACGAAGTTAGGTCATAATTCACCCATGATTCCTTCGAATGGAAGAACAGGATTTAAAGACTTACTCCGTTGCTCAAAATCTTATAGAACGATCCTAAATGTAGACTTAATTAAAGGTGTAGAAACACAAAATCCGTCAGCATACAATACGTTTGGGTTGTGCCCGGCTGTGTCCTTTATAACTGCCCTGATATAACCTTGGATTCATTAATTCACCTTTTCTGTAAGAGATTAGTGGCCTTGCATGAAAACCTCGGGCAGCACAGTGGCACAGCGGAGAGAAGGACGACAAAGTACTGGAGTAAATCTGGAGTACATTTGGAGTAACTGTGGTACTGGTGTAACTATGGTAGAGTTGCTGCCTTACAGTGCCAGAGACCTGGGTTCAATCCTGACCACGGGTGTTATCTGTACCGAGTTTCTACATTCTCAATGCCTGGGTTTTCTCTGGGTGTTCCAGCTTCATCCCACACTCCAAAGACGTACAGGTTTGTAGGCCAATTGGCTTCAGTAAAATTGTAAATTGTCCCTAGTGTGTATAATAGTGTTAATGGACAGGGTGATCGCTGGACGGCACAGACTAGGTGGGCCGAAGGGCCTATTTCCTCACTACATTTCTAAAACCTAAAGTTTAAGTGAAGCCTGAAAGAATGCACCACAAGATTCAAGAACAGCTTCTTCCCCACTCTTACCAGGCTTTGGAACCATTCTCCCATAACCTAAGGATGTATTCTTGATCTCTCAATCAACTTTGTGGCAGCCTTAGCTTTTTTTTCCTGCATTTCTTGAGCAGCAGTAATATTATATTCTGCACTCTGTTTCCTTTCTGTTTTCTCATTGCATGTTGTACTCATGTACGATTTGATTGTAATCATGTATGGGTGATTTTACTTCGGAGTCACGTGAGTGACTACGTGAAGAAGGGCCGTCCGTCCGTGTGCGCGTCATTACGTCTGAACGCAATGCGCGACGGACTGGCAGAGGCACTGCGTCCTCCCAGGTCGTTAGGATGGGCAGGTAAGGAAAGTTGAATCACTTACCTGCGTTCTTTTGGGCTTGAAACTTTTTGTAGTTTCAGGGCCCAGATGTTGAGGAGACGGTCCGCGGGGAAGTCGGCTGCCGAAGACCGCAGCATTTCCCAGTAGCGGGCAACGGTGTTTCCCGACATTTAGCGCCGGCAGCAGAACCGGCAGGAGACTTGTTGCAGGAGAAGGAGCTCCGTTGGTGGTCCTGCAGTACGGGAAAAAACACCCGCAAGTCAAACAACCCGTTGACTCAGAAGAGTCCGGGGAGGGAAAGGGATACCCTCCCTCAACGGAGAGCGTCTGAGGACGACTCTCCCACATAGGAGCAACTTTTTGGAGAAGTTGCTCCAACAATGACCTGCTCTAAGGAGAGAGCTGTGTCAGCCCGTTGCCTACAGCAGCAGGCAGTACCGGGAGCCTCGCATAATGGGGCAACCCAATGTCTTCCCCATTGGAGGGGGAAGTACATATGGAAGAAACCACTCTGAATCAGAGTACAAAAGCAGGGGGGGGGAAACCTTCCCAGGGACAAGCAGAAGAAAGGAAGTAAGTAAGTAACTTTTACTTATATAGCACTGTTTAAATTAACTTGCACCAAAGAGCTTTACATAAAATAAATAATAAGCACAAAAGAAAATAAATACTTCTGCAATCATCCAGGTTCCACTGGGTGCTTCCCTGGATAGAGATCTAGAAAATGTCTCGTGCTCTGAGGAGAGGAGCATTCACGGTCAGTTTCAGTCTGACCCAAAACAAGAATCTCATTTAGGCCTGCTGGAGGGGCCATGTCAGCGCAGGTATCCTCAGGGGCCTGCGGCAGCACCTGTTTTCAGGGCTACCTACAAATCTCACTCTCAATGGAGGGGAGTGTGAGTGATCAGTAGGTAACTGATCTCGAATTACAATACTATACAATACCATTTATTTGTCATTTGAACCTCACATAACGTTCAAACGAAATTTGGTTTCGAGATCAGTAGGTAACTGATCTCGAATTAAAGTATGAACATACAGAAGCACATGCATATGGCCTCAAGAGACAGCAGTTGGCAGAATATTCGCACAAATGCCGGCAAGGGAACAGCGCTATCAGGGTGACTTTGGAGAAACCAGCCGCCGAATCCTCTCTTCAGGTAAGACCAGAAGCAAAAGCTGTCGGACCAATCAAGGTACCAACGACAAGCAAACTTCATCAGTAGGCAACAACACACCCCACACCTCCATAGTGGGTAAGCAGTTCACTGAAGCCGGTGGTAGCTTGAAAGCTGGGCACAGAAATATGATCAGAGTCCTCTTTCAAGGCAGACTCAGAATTATGGCCAGAATTGTCCGACAAGGCAGGCTCAGTATGATAAGGTTTTCAGACCAAGACCCAAGCAGAGGTCAGGAGAAACATGGAATCCACACTTCCTACCAGTCCAACTCCCAATCAAGGAGAGAAAAGGAACCCGCATCAGGGGCCTTTGGGCTTACCACAAGACCACCGGTAGCCATGGAGGTAGGTGGGTCTGGGTTTACTGAAACAAGGGATTGCGGACCAGTTACATGTTGGTAATTTTACTCTTGTGTTTTTGTTCAAAATGACAATAACATGAATTTCAGATCTGGTTTTAAAAACAGATAACAACATGTGATTATTTTTTACTGCACAACATACATAGGTTCCAAGCAGACTTGGAACTCGGACCGGAATTGTCTTCAAGGCAGGCCCAGTATTTTGGGCAGGATTGCCTTCCAGGACAGGTGACAGATGGAGGATGTCACTTCATCCAGGTTTAACTCATTTGTGCAGTACAGACTTTTAGAAACAGCAATTTTTTGTTACGGTCTAACTACTGTTTTATAGGAGCTTCCTATAAAATGGTCACATGGCATGCATCGACCTCAAAGATGCATACATTCGGTGTCTATTCATTAAGAACAGGAGATATTTGAAGTTTAACTGGATGGCATGGCTCTGCCAAATGGGTTGACATCAGCTCCTAGACTATTGACTAAACTACGGAAACCAATTCTGGGACTACAAAGGTCTCAAAACCACATAGTAATGGCATATTTGGAGGACGTTTTCATTTTGGAGTCACCAAGAATTGGCAGAAGCATCAGTCAAGCAAACCAAAACCCTGTTTGAAAGAATTGGTTACCTCATCCAACCAGTTAAATCAAAATTGACACCTACAAGGGTAATTGATTACCTAGAATTTACTATCAAAAACAGTAAATATGTTGGTGACTTTGCCTATGGGCAAACGACAATATTAATTAAGCCTGCAATGACCTGATAGTCAAATTCTAGCCATCTATCAGGCAAACAGCGAGTGTAATTGGCAAATAGTAGCTGCATTCCCAGCAGTACGGGCCTTTGCATCACCAGAACTTACAGCGAGCAAAGGAACGAACACTCAGATTACATGCAAGCCGAATTGGCAAACTATGGATTGCCAGCAGAGGCCATTGTAGAATAACTATGGTGGATAACGAATGGGAGACAGCTCAGGGAAATATTGCTCGAAAGCCATAGAGGGTTCTTCAGACCTATGCAAACGGCTAAGGATGGGGAGACACCAACACAGTCTAAAGCTGTGGGGGCAGATGGAATGAGCAGGAGTCTGTAATTCCCCAACACATGGAATCAATTACCCAGAATTGTTGGGGGCACAATATGGACTCAAGGTTCTCTGTAGCAATATGCAACCGGTGCTTGTTCAAATTCAGATTGATAACACCACTGCGGTGGCATATATCCATTAACAAGGGTGGTGTAAAATCTGTATCTTACGACAGATTATCGAACCTCATTTGGCACTGGTGTATCGAGAGGAATATTTGGGAAATCTACGAGGTAGATATAACACGGTGACAGATGCTGGATCACGAATGTTTAATAACAACACAGAATGGATGTTGAATCAGACAGTATTTAACAAAATAACTACACCATTTGGCATTTCAGATGTTGATCCGTTTGCATCTAGACTAACCATTAGTTACCCAGATATGTGTCCTGCGAGCTGGATCCAGGAGCAAGGCAGTGGATGCTTTCTCCCTCAATTGGGGAGGAATGTTTATGTATGCTTTCCGCCAATTTGTCTCACAAACCGATGCTTGACAAAAATCAAGCAAGACTAAGCCACAGGCATATTGGTAGTGCCATATTGGCCTACTCAAGCCTGGTCCCCAAAAAATCTGGGAATTATAGTCCAGCCAGTAATGGCTGTACCCAAGAGCAGGGACCTCCTAGTGAACCCAGTTACAGGGAGCAATCATCCACTACATGAACGTATAACTTGTTGGTCTGCAGATTCTGAGGAGGCCATTTCAAGGCATAGGACTGTCCGAACAAATACAACACAGTTCAGATAACGGATGTCTTGGAGTTCCTATCAACTGTACTATAACTATAAACTAAGTTATAGTGCATCTATAGTGCCAGAGGCGAACTCTCCTCCAATCTGATGCCGGAAGCAGGGCACAGTTCGATAGGAACGCACCCCTTTACAACAAAATTCATGAAGGGAATTTACAATTTAAGACCTCCAAGGCCAAGGTACACTGACACATGGGATGTGAGCGTTGTACAAACCCTACTTTGACAGTGGGGACCGCCTATAACTAACCCTGAAGGTGGTATGCTGACAAAGAGTCCAGACACTGCAAAAGCTACGGTTGGACTACATGACCACCAATATGAACAATATAACATTCCTAATCAGGAACCTGATAAAACAGAGCAGGCCAGGAATGCCAGGGATGGAGATCCAGTTCTTGGCATATCCAGAGGACCAACGGTTGTGTGGGTGGTAACATACTAACACCACTATCTGAGAGTTACGGAGAACCTCAGAGGCTCAGAACAATCGGTCCTCATCAGCCATAAAAAAACCACACCAAAATCTCCAGATGGTCAAAAGAGATAATGGCGGTAGCAGGAGTAAACATTTATATGGTTAAATCTCACTCCACCAGGGCTGCATCTACGTCGGCAGCAAGAGCTATGGACGTGCCCCTTGACGACATCCTAGTGGCTGCAGGATGGACGAATGAAATAACGGTCCACCGGTTTTATAACAAACCCATAACCGGACTGGGGGTGTTTGCACGTACCATTTTAAGTTCTGTCCCTTAGTTTCCCCCCCAAGGTTGGGAGGGGTAACTTTAAAAAAAAAATTATTTCATTTAAAGCATCAGTTTCTTTACTTAACTACGTAATGTCTGAATGCTTTAATGATTACACGCATCCATGGTCAATCCATTCTGTGTGACGCCTGGATTCGTAACCGGCGTAAAATCACAGAGCTTTGAAATCTTCACGTAGTCCCTCACGTGACTCCGAAGTAAAATAGTAAGATTAAACGAGAACTTACCAGTTTGAAGTTTGATCTTGATTTTATGAGGAGTTACGATGAGCGATTACGTGCCCACCGCTCCCACCCTCATACTATCAAGGTCATATGGAATTTCTAGTTTCTTCACAATCTTGCTATTCTCAGGTCTTCTTTTTATCTGTGATTTAACACCGCTGCTTTGAAGATTGACGCGCATGCAGACGGACGGCCCTTCTTCACGTAATCGCTCATCGTAACTCCTCATAAAATCAAGATCTAACTTCAAACTGGTAAGTTCTCGTTTAATCTTACTATTTTCCCAGATTGCACACAAAACAAAGACAAAAGAGATTGCAGATGCTCAAATGCTGGGCAAAAAAATGGATTCCAGCATCTGAGATTAATACTTAGAGCTTCAAGTTACTTGCCGATAATATTGAGAGCCTTAAGCTCCTTGGCGTTAATATTATCAACGATCTGTCATGAACCAAGCACATTGATGCAACTGCCAAGAAGGCACACCAACGTCTCTATTTTCCGAGGAGTCTGAGGATATTCGGCATGTCTCCAATGACTTTAACAAACTTCTGAAGATGCATCGTAGAAAGTATACTGTTTGGATATATCACAGGTTGGTTCAGGAAAGACTCTGCCCAAGACTGCAAGAAATGACAGAGTTGTGGATGTAGCCCAGTCCATCACAAAGACCAGACTTCCCACTATTGACTCCATCTACACTACGACTGCCTCCGAAGCGCAGCGAACATAATCAAGGGCTTGTCCCACCTCTGGAGAGAAGAATTCCTTCTCCTCTCTATTCCCATCCAACAGATGTACAGAAGCTTGAAAGCATGTACCATCAGGCTCAGGAACTTGATAGCATGCTTCTGAATGTTTCTTCCATAAGCTAGGGCATTAATTCATCTCTACCCCACTATAAACATTGGACTTTGTCTATGGAACTGATGTGCCATAATCCTGAGAGTTACAAAGGATACAAAGGATACAAAGGACATTTATTATCACATACACCAATTGGTGTAGTGAAATTTGACTTGCCATTGCAGCACACAATAAAGATAAGACACAACATTAAAGAATTTAACAATAAACATAAAAACATCCCGCCACAATGGTTCCCACTGTGGGGGAAGGCATCAAAAGTCCAGTCCCGTCCCCTGTTCACCCATGGTCGGGCCTATTGAGGCCTCCGCATTCGCCGCTACGGCAGCCCGATGCTTCAGACCCTCTCGCCGGATGATGAAGCTCTGGCGTCGGGTGAACACTCTCAGCGGCTTGGAGTGTCTGGAGCGGCCGCTTCCTCCCCGGAGACCGCGGCTCCCGAAGTCCACGGGCCGCGCTGGTCGGAGCTCCGATACTGGCGACCTCGGCGTGAGATCCCAGGCTCCGCGGTGAGCTCAGCGCTGCCCGTGGCTGGAAGCTCCACAGACCGCAGCTCCGCGATGTTGGAGTCGGCGGTCTCAGCACTCCGGAGCTTACCGTATGGCAACCCGGGTAAGGCATCGCCCGATCCACGATGGTGCCTCAGCGCTGTGCCGCCGCCGAAGCTGAAGTCCTGGCCGGCCATGGCAGCAAACGCCGCTCCAGACTGTTGGTAGGCCGCGAGGAAGGGGCGAAAACACGGCTCTGAGAAAAGCCGCATCTCCGACCAGGTAAGGACTGAGAAAATAGTTTCCCCCTTCCCCCCCCCCCCCCCCCCCCCCCCCCCCACATAAAAAGACTGGAAGACCTCCAAAACAAACACCTTTAACTCACTAAAAATAAAAAAAAAGGGTGAAAGGACTAACAGCTGCTGGCAGGGCAGCCATACTTGACGGCGCCCCCTAGGTTATAGGGGGCGCAGTTATATCCTGTACTCTGTATCTTCCCTTTTGCTCTCTCTATTGTATTTGAGTTTGACTTGATTGTATTTATGTATAGTACCTCTAATCTGTTTGGTTAGCATGCAAAACAAAGCTTTTTGCTATATAGGCTTCCAGACTTACCTGTAACAGGTGACTTACGTAAACTCACACTTACCTAAGCAATTCTTTGCGCCCACTGATGCCCATGTGTCCCCACGTCAGAGCTCCCATGTGGACTCCGCATCGAATAGTAAATTTATGCGTGTGCAGGAGCACTTCCATTTCTGATGCACGCAGCATCTGACTGCATATGGATCCATGGGACACACCTCACGTAAGTCTGTAACCTGGTACATATAACAATAATAAACCTAAACCTAAAACAAAAGGAACTCAGTGGGTCAGGCAGCATCTGTGAAGGAAATAGACTGATGACATTTTCGGTCGAGATCCTTCTTCAGACTGATCGGAGTAGGTGAGGGAAGGCTGGAAAAAGAGAACTGGGGGTGGGGTAAAGCCTGGCAAGTGATAGGTGGATATAGTTAAGCATTTGGGGCAATTGGCAGATGGGTGGAGTAAGTGACAAAGGCTAGAGGTGGAAAGGAAACGCAAGGAGGTCGGATAAGAAAAGGAAGAGTTAAATATAAAGCCGGTGGGAGGGAAATATGTGGAAGCGGACAGTGGGAAGGAAAGAGGGAGTTTAAAAGGAAAATGTGGGACTGGAAGATAGGAGATGAGTGTATGGAGGAAGGGAAAGGAACATGGTGATTGTGGTGGTGGGAGAGGGGGTGAAACGTATGGCTGTTGATGAGGGCAGTTTCTTTGGGAATCGAGAGCATGCTTCTCCTACGAACTCCACAAGGAAAATGTCTACACGTCTACAGGCCAACAGATCTTAATACAGTCATCAGTGCAAGCTGCCAGGATTATCCAGACCTCTGCGAGCTGGCCAAGCAAGGACTCCCATCACAAACGGTCCAGTCCACCAGATTCCACTTAACCAGAGCAATACAAGTCAGAATCAGAATCAGAATCAGAATCACGCTTTATTCGCCAAGTATGTTTTGCAACATACAAGGACTCGTAGTCCAGTGGAGTGGAGTCGCTAGGCAGTCAAGGTAGCCCTTGGCAATCTCCTTTTAATTGGCTCATTGGAGTTTTCAGAACCAAGGAAAACCAACCGGTAATGTTAAATGCCCGTTAAACTTTATTAAAAGCTGTCAGGCTTCTTAAAAGTGTCTCCACTCCTTCTACCCCCCCCCCCCTCCCCCTTCTCTCCCCTTCCCTCGCCTTCTCTCGCCTTCTCTCCCCTTCTCTCCCTCCCCGCCCTCTAAAGGACTTACCGTACATTGTGCCACGGTCTTTTACCTTCCTGTTCATCGTGGGTGTGAATTTCAATCAGCGCTCCCCCGCCTTTGTGATGTGTGTGTGTGTGTGTGTGTGTGTGTGTGTGTGTGTGTGTGTGTGTGTGTGTGTGTGTGTGTGTGTGTGTGTGTTTGTGTGTGTGTGTGTGTGTGTGTGTGTGTGTGTGTGTGTATGCGTGCAGACGGTCGATCCGGCTCGCGGTTTCATCGCTCAAGGTTTTTCAGGTGAGTGCCCTTGAGCTTGAAGGTCGAAGACAGTCGCTGAAAAGTCACGTTAGTGGGACAGGCCCTTTAGTTTAGTTTATTGTCACATGTGTTGAGGTAAAGTGAAAAGCTTTTGTTGTGTGCTAATCAGTCAGCGGAAAGACAATACATGATCATGCAGTGTTCAGATACATTATAACGGGAATAATGGGAATAACATGTAGTGCCAGATAAAGTCCAGTAAAGTTCGATCAAAGATAGTCGGAGGGTGTCCAGTGAGGTAGATAGTAGCTCAGAACTGCTCTCTCGTTGTGGCAGGATTGTTCAAGTTGGCTTCAGGCTATTTTCTGTGTCAATGTAAACAATGGCATTTTTACTTGTGGCATCAAAGCCTTGTTTTATAAAGTTTTCAGAAATTCCCATTGAGATGATTATATTAACACTTTTCATGAGGAAAAAGCAGTTGTTGGCTAAACTTATTTTCAATCATATTTTATAGGTTCATATACTCGGAGAGAAACGTCAGCTATGGGCTTTGCCTTCATGGGCAAAGTACGTGTTTGTGTTCCCATGGTCAAATGGATAATTTCCCAAATTATATGATGCTAACAATTTAAAGGTAGTATCTAAAGTAAAGTTTGGCTATCTGTCTGAGATCTTTGTTCAAACACAGTCATTACTCTAGATAGATACAAAATACTGAAGTAACTCTGCGGGACAGGCAGCATCTCTGGTGAGAAGGAATGGCTGAAGTTTATTCAGATTGAGAGAAAGGGGAGGGGGAGATACAGAGGTAAGGAAGGGCGCAGTGTGTGAAAACACAACATCAAAAGAGATGTGGATCAAAGAAAATGTAGAATACATCATTGTTAGCTAGGAGTAGGTGACAACAAAGCATACAGAGAACTGGGAAGGGGAGGGATGGAGAAAGAGGGAAAGCAAGGGTTACTTGAAGTTAGAGAAGTCAATGTTCATACCGCTGGGGTGTAAGCTGCACAAGCGAAATATGAGGTGTTACATAGAAACATAGAAACATAGAAACATAGAAAATAGGTGCAGGAGGAGGCCATTTGGCCCTTCGAACCAGCACCACCATTCATTGTGATCATGGCTGATCGTCCCCTATCAATAACCCGTGCCTGCCTTCTCCCCATATCCCTTGGCTCCACAAGCCCCTAGAGCTTTATCTAACTCTCTCTTAAATCCATCCAGTGATTTGGCCTCCACTGCCCTCTGTGGCGGGGAATTCCATAAATTCACAACTCTCTGGGTGAAAAGGTTTTTTCTCACCTCAGTCTTAAATGACCTCCCCTTTATTCTAAGACTGTGGCCCCTGGTTCTGGAGATGTCCTTCCAATTTTCACTGGGCCTCACTCTGACAATGGAGGAGGCCCAGGACAGAAAGATCAGTATGGGAATGGGAGAGGGAGTTAAAATGTTTAGCAACCAGGAGATCAGGTAGTTTTAAGCAGACTGAGCAGCAGTTTTCAGCAAAATGTTCTCCGAGCCTGCACTTGGTCTCGCTGATATATAGGGGGACACTCAGTAGGTCAGGCAGTATCCTGCGGAAAAGGATTAAAGGTATCAACGTTCAAATCAATTAATAAAGCTAAGACTTGCACATGCTTTTTCAAGGCTTTCTATCAAGAATCTCTTGTTGATCTGGAACAGATGGGCGTCTCAGTGGCACAGCGGTAGAGTTGCTGCCTTGCAGAGACCCGGATTCAATCCTAACTACTGGTGCAGTCTGTACGGATTTTGTACGTTCTTCCTGTGACCTCATGGGTTTCCTCCCACAGTCCAAAGACGTACAGGTCTGTAGGTTAATTGGCTTCAGTAAAATTGTTAATTCTCCCTAGTGTGTAAGATAGTGCTAGTGTACGGGGTGATCTCTGATCAGCGAGGAATTGATGGGTTGTAGGGTCTGTTTCCGTGCTGTGTCTTTAAAATAAAGTCTAAAAAACCTACAAGGCAAATGGTCAGAAACTGATAAATTGACCCTTGTATAAATTTAAATTCAGTAACGACAACCCTGTGGTAACTTTAAATTATTTGAAACAATCAACCCAAGTGGTGTGCAGAACACAATGTTCTGAGTTATGCAATGCAGTGCAAGTTGGCAAGGAATTCAAATACCTTTTAGATTACACTGAGTCCACTTAACAGTTCTTATTAATCGTCCTTCAGGTCTATTTAGTGGACTGCGATTAACATCAGTGCAGCTTGGCTTATGGCCACCAGCTTCCAAATAGTCTGCACCATTGATAGTCAATCATTACCTCTGGGTGTAAAAATATCTCCCTGGGCCATCGTGTCTTCTTTCAATCCAGTGGTTAAGGCTCCCGACATCAAGAAAGATACCTGTGTTCCACCTACTGTCATTTGGAAGTTAATTGTAATTCCCAGGTAATCATACCCTGAGGGTTTAGAACATCAATTACTTGCAGTGGAGGCCAGTCTTGGCAAGGGGATATGTACTTGTACATCAATTACTTGAAGCAGAGCCCAGTCTTGGCAAAGGCTATATTTTTCTCAATACTGTAATTACTAGACGGTTCTATTTGTTAACTTAGTTCATATGATTGGATTACTTCATCGGAGTCAGAAGGTTGTACTGAAATAATACTGATTGCCAGTTCTGTAGAGCAGTGAGAGACTTCTGTATTGAGCGTAAATCCCTTCTTGTGAGTAAGGAAATAATTTAAGATTTGGATTTGTAATGAGACATTGAAATTGAGCCTTTTTTTTTAGGGTGGAAAATTGAGCCAATTACAATTACAGACTATTTCTCACACTCCTGACATACATTCAGTCATGTAAGTTTAAAGGCAATAGTTAGCAGCAATATATCTTTTATTGTCACATGGACCTAGATACAATGAAATGGGCGGCACAGTGGTGCAGCAGTTGAGTTACTGCCTCACAGTGCTAGAAACCTGGGTTTTATCCTGATCACAGGTTCTGTCCATGTGGAGTTTGCATGTTCTCCCCTCGACAGTGGGTTTTCACCGGGTACTTTTGTTTCCTCCCACATTCCAAAGGCATGCAAGTTTGTACGTTAATTGGCTTCTGTAAATTGCCTCTACTGTGTTGGATGAGATAGCATAGATCTAGTGTGTGGGTGATCAATGGCTGACGTGGACTTGCTGGGCTGAAGGGCCTGTTTCCACATCCGGTCGCTGGCGGGTCAGTTTTTGCATTTGTGTGTGGGTCCAGTCATTTGTTGTCCATTAGCAAGATGACGTTAGCTTCAGTAGGGGCGCTGGCTGCCTAGATCATCATCACCACCACCACCACCACCTCCTCCTCCTCCTCCTCCTCCTCCTCCTCCTCCTCCTCCTCCTCCTCCTCCTCCTCCTCCTCCTCCTCCTCCTCCTCCTCCTCCTCCTCCTCCTCCTCCTCAAACACCCAGACTGCCTTGAAAATTCAAAATTGTGATATTCTTAAGATCAGAACTTTAATATTATTGTATTATATGCTGTAACAGATAGGTAAATGAATTACAATTTCTAGCAATAGACCAAGTCTTTATGGAGAAGATCAGTTACTATCTGGTACATTGGCAGATCATAATCAGTAGCATAGATACATAGATACAT
Organism: Amblyraja radiata; assembly: GCF_010909765.2. Taxonomy (NCBI): domain Eukaryota; kingdom Metazoa; phylum Chordata; class Chondrichthyes; order Rajiformes; family Rajidae; genus Amblyraja; species Amblyraja radiata. The sequence continues at coordinate 170,892,923 of NC_045956.1, forward strand.
AGAAAATAGGTGCAGGAGTAGGCCATTCGGCCCTTCGAGCCTGCACCGCCATTCAATATGATCATGGCTGATCATCCAACTCAGTATCCCGTACCTGCCTTCTCTCCATACCCCCTGATCCCTTTAGCCACAAGGGCCACATCTAACTCCCTCTTAAATATAGCCAATGAACTGGCCTCAACTACCCTCTGTGGCAGAGAGTTCCAGAGATTCACCACTCTCTGTGTGAAAAAGTTTCTTCTCATCTCGGTCCTAAAGGATTTCCCCCTTATCCTTAAGCTGTGACCCCTTGTCCTGTACTTCCCCAACATCGGGAACAATCTTCCTGCATCTAGCCTGTCCAACCCCATAAGAATTTTGTACATTTCTATAAGATCCCCTCTCAATCTCCTAAATTCTAGCAAGTATAAGCCAAGTCTATCCAGTCTTTCTTCATATGAAAGTCCTGACATCCCAGGAATCAATCTGGTGAACCTTCTCTGCACTCCCGCTATGGCAATAATGTCCTTCCTCAGATTTCGAGACCAAAACTGTACGCAATACTCCAGGTGTGGTCTCACCAAGACCCTGTACAACTGCAGTAGAACCTCCCTGCTCCTATACTCAAATCCTTTTGCTATGAAAGCTAACATACCATTCGCTTTCTTCACTGCCTGCTGCACCTGCATGCCTACTTTCAATGACTGGTGTACCATGACACCCAGGTCTCGCTGCATCTCCCCTTTTCCTAATCGGCCACCATTTAGATAATAGTCTGCTTTCCTGTTTTTGCCACCAAAGTGGATAACCTCACTTGAACTCCTCAGATTGTAACCAATAAGCAACTCTGTACACCTTGTTTTTCCTCAACTTTCAATTGTGGCATTGTAAACTACAAGTTTTTGCTCTTCAAACCCGACATGACATGCCTTTCTGCCCACTACTTTCCCATTAAGTATGTCCTTTAGATCATCACATTTGGAGTAGTCCAAATTTGGATAATCTCTGCGAATTCTGTCTAAATCAGTCTCTTTTGCTGGGCATTTGGATTTTTGCAATGTAAATTTAGACTAAAGCCACCCCAAGAAGCAAGATTATATGTGAAATAGACGACTTACTGCTTGTTTTGTCCCTGATATTGCGATCCGTGGCATTGAAGGCGTTGAGGGCATTAGAACTCTTAAGATTAAAGAAGCTTTTTACTTTAATCTAGCGATTAAATTGTCCAGCAATTAAAAACAAAACAGGAACAGAAGTTCGATCGATGTTTCTTTAACGACTAGCAGCCGGAGGAAATCACTCTCCGACAAGCAATACAAACCTGCATTTTAATCCCCCACCCCCCCCCCCCCCCAAAGGCTCCGGAGTCGCACACATAGCCCGTGGCAGATCTGCAGCACCACTCAAGGTAGGTTTTGTAACATCGCTACTTCTTCTTCTTCTTTCTGGGGGCCAATCTAATATCAGCTAATCAGATCCAGATGTTATCAATGATGCTGGGGAATGGCCTCCTCTGGCCAGTCAGCCAGTGACTAGGATCAGAGCAGCATCAAAGGGAAAGGGTGCTGTCACAATATCCATGCGCTAGAGTTTGCCTCAATTGCTCCCAGCACTTTTGAATTTAGAATTTAGAATGCCTTTTATTGTCATTAAAACAACTTGGTTTGAACAAAATTTAGTTTCCTACAGTTTTTACATTACAAAAAAACCCAAGACCCACACTTAACACAGTTTACATAAACATCCATCACAGTGAGTCTCCAACATCTCCTCACTGTGATGGAAGGCAAAGTCTTTGTCTCTTCCCTTTGTTCCTTCTCCCGTGGTCCAGCAGTCCAACTGCAGTGTCGAGGCGAACTGGGGCTCCCGATGTTAAAGCCCCCAGCAGGCGATGGTAAGTCCTGAGGCCGTTTAAGCCACGCCGGGCGATGTTAGGCCTGGCTCCGTGTCCTTTAAACCCCGCGATTCCAGCGGGAGAAGTTGCCGTTGCGGAGCTCGGAAAAGCGGTCTCCCACCAGGGACCTGCGAGCTCCCGATGTTACTGTCAAACCGGGTCTGCGGCCGGAGCTTCTGAAGCTCCAAAAGTCGGGTCGCAGCCGCGCGTCACCACAGCTCTTCCCGCTCCGAAGACGGCCAGTTCCGTGATGTCAGTTCCGCAAGCTCCGCGACTGGAGCCCTCAGGTTAGTCCCGACCGGAGTCCGCCGCCGGCTCCTCGATGTTAGGCCCAACGACACCGGAGACCCGACAGGGAAAAAGTCGCCCTGCTCATTCCGTAGGCTTGTCGGAGGGCCACCTGTGCATCGTTTAGTTATAAGGGAACTGAACCATCTCAACAACAGCTGGAGAACAGTCCTGAGCTACTATCTACCTCATTTTTTAGACCCTCCAACTATCTTTGATTGGACGCTGCTGGCTTTATTATGCTGCACTAAACATTATTCACAATATTCCCTTCATTGTGTATCTGTACATTGTGGGTGGTTCAATTGTAATCATGTATTGTCTTTCCTCTGACCAGTTAGCTCGCACCAAAATCTTTTCATTGTACCTCGGCACATGTGACAATAAACTAAACTAAACTAAACCAAGCCAAACTTGAAGGTTGAATGGCGTCACCCATTCCTTCTCTCCTGAGATGCTGCCTGTCCCACTGAATTACTCCAGCATTTTGTGTCTATCTTCGGTTTAAACCAGCATCTGCAGTTCTTTCCTCCAAACATCTCAAAAGAACAGCAGCTAAGGTGAAGTCCAGAAACAATCTCCTCAGTAAGCTTGCTGGCTCAAAGTGGGGGGCAGCAGCCCCCACACTGCGCATTTCAGCACTAGCCCTTGCATTTTCTTCAGCCGAATATTGTGCCCCTGTTTGGTCCAGGTCATCCCACTCACACCATGTGGACACCCAATTGAACTCAACAATGAGGATCATCACAGGAACAATCCGCTCAACACCACTCCCCTGGCTCCCTGTCCTATCCAACATAGCCCCTCCACACATCCGGCGAGTAGTCCTCACTCAAAGGATGCTCCAAAAGACCAAAAACTCCCCTCACCTGCCAATTCACATGGACAACTTCAACCCACCCACTGCTCGACTTCCATCTAGACGACCAATTTGGAAGAACCCACCACCAGCTGATTTCACCATCCAATCAGCTTGGAAAAAGGAATGGGAGTCCAAGGACGTCCCAAATAAACATCTGGTGTCAGACCCCACCCTACCGGTCCCTGGCACCAATCTCCCAAGGAAGCAGTGGACGACGCTGAATAGATTCAGGACTGGACATGGCCCCTGCTTGGCCAGCCTTCACAAATGGGGCAGCAGTCCAACCCTACGGTGTGCTTGTGGAGAGCAGCAAACAATGCAACACATCATTGAAGCATGCCCTCAACAAAGACTCAAAGGAGGACTTGTCACCCTTCATACAGCAGATCAAGAGGCAACTGCTTGGCTAAAGGACTTTGCATTCGCTAAATAAAATCCTCCAAACTAGAACATCTGTCAGTTTGACAAGTCAGTTTACACTTTCCTCAGAGTTTGCTGTGAGACATGAGGCCTAATTCCAGTGCCATGTTAGTAGCACAATAGATAGATTATCTGATAGCCCTGCCAGAATCTGATCAAGTTCATCACAAACAAATCCATATAACAAGCCCAAGTATGAAAAGTTATTTGCAGGTGTAAATAATTGTTTATTATGTGCAATGATTTTCATACAGTAGGTAGTGGGTATATAGAATGAGCTGCCAGAGGAAGTAGTTAAAGCATGGACAATAATACTTAAAAGACATTTGGACTGCTTCAATCTAAAAGCTGAAGAGGATATGGGCAAATGGGACGAGCTTGGATGGGCCATTTGTTCGGTACAGACTAGCTGGGTTGACGGGCCTGTTTCTGTGTTGTATGACTCTATGATTCAATGACTCCATAACCACTTCACTCACTGCCATCCAGAGACACAAAGAGTCCTGTTGACGTATTGTAGGAGCAAGTGGTAAAGCGGCTTTTTCACGGGGCGACTTGACGCAAGATGTAACCAGAGTGAAGTGGTCGTGGTCTAGCACGATATCACACGATATAACGGGGGGTAGATAAAGTTCCCACGGTACTCGGCATTTCTGTTATTTGTGCGAGTGACTTGTCCGTCTCCCGAGCTTTCCCGTTAAATCTTGAATGAACATTGTGAAGTGTTGTTAAATCATCACGTGGCACAAATGATGTCACTTTTTTTTCACACACTATAAATATCCTCCCTTGGTTGAATTGGCTCATTTGGAGACATGTTTTACTGTGTATGTGGGAAACACAGATGGACTGAGCACAGTACCTCGGTCTTACTGTGTGTGGGAGAGGGGGAGAAAGAGACGTACACTCACAGAGGCAGAGTCTCTCTGCCTGTGTAAGAGGGAGGGAGGGAGAGAGAGAGAGAGGCACACACAATGTGGATGTGAAATCTCACCTGCCTGTTTCAGTGACAGACACCCGCCGCCAGTAAATGAAGACACCCCCATCTGTCTCCCCCTCCTCTCCCTCGACTCCCCCACCTTTCCCTCCCAACTCCAGTCCCGTCCCGACCCCCTGGGAAACTGAATAGAGCAACAATCAACTGCTGCCTGTGCGCTGATATGACAATAAAGGCTACTTTACTTTACTTTACTTTATTTTACTTTACTGAGTTAAAGAGTTCCCACGGTAGACTGTAAAACTGGGACCCTGGTTCTGGACTCCCCCAACATCGGGAACATTCTTCCTGCATCTAGCCTGTCCAATCCCGTAGATACTGATTAGACCGGTATCTATTTATTTACTTTATTAATGATTTCAATTAAATATTGGGAACATCAGGCCGCAAACGTTATTTCTTGAGTGTTAGTGCTGGACTTTGACTCGACCTTCCTAGTTAGCCGGCGCCTGAGACTGAGCCAAGCAATGTCCACACCTGACTTCAACACAAAGTGATGGAGGAACTCAAAGGGTCAGGCTCGTCCAATGCTCTGTGTTTTGCTCGTGATTCCTGCATCTGCAGTTCCTCGTGTCTACAGACCAGAGTTGCCACTTGACTCCGAGATGACCATCACAGAGCATACGGAAGATAGACACGAAATGCTGGAGTAACACAGCGGGACGGGCAGCATCTCTGGAGAGAAGGAATGTGTGACGTTTCGGTTCGAGACCCTTCTTCAGAGTCTCGTCCCGAAACGTCACCCATTCCTTTTATCCAGATGCTGCCCGTCCAGTATTTTATGTCTGTCTCCAGTATTACTGTGTCTATCATCGGCGCAAACCAACATCTACAGTTCTTTCCGACACATTAGAGGATACCGTCTCGCCATCACTCGGATTACCCGCTTCATTTCCATAACGTTGCCACCTCTCTTTACTTTGCTTACTGAAGCCTGATCCTTGTCACACCCAGTGCTCTATCGCCCAGCCTCTCATCTTTCAATCGGGTTCGGCCAGGAAGGAACTGCAGATGCTGGATTAAAACGAAGATAGACACAACATGTAGCTCAGCGGGACAGGCAGCATATCAGAAGGGTCTCGACCCGAAATGTCACCCATTCCTTCTCCCCAGAGATGCTGCCTGTTGCGCTGAGTTCCTCCATTTTGTGGCTACCTTGGGTTTATCCAGGATCTCCCCGTTGATGTCCTAACTCGCTTTGGTTTGTTATTATTGGCTCATATCGAGAACCAGCAGATACAGGTTTAGGTTCGGAGGGAATGATTTAATGAGAGCCTAAGGGGTAATTATTTTACGCAAAGAGTGGTGGGTGTATGGAATGAGCTATCCGTTAAGGTAGTTGAGGCAGGTACTGTCGCAATGTTTAAGACGCATTAGACTGAAGCATGAATAGGATAGGTTTAGATGGTTATGGGCCAAACGCGGGCAAGTGGGACTAGTGTAGATGGGACATATTGGTTGGTGTGGGCAAGTTGGGTCGAAGGGCCTGTTTCTACACTGTATGATTCTATGCAGGGAATAAACTTTTGTTTGCGTGCTATACAATCATATCAGATAATGATATACATGAATATAACCAAGCCACATACAGTCTGAAGAAGGGCCTCGACCCGAAACGTCACCCGTTCCTTCTCTTTAGAGATGCTGCATGTCCCGTTGAGTTACTCCAGCATTTTGAACCGTCGAGTTACTCCAGCATTCTCTTTAAACCGGCATCTGCTGTTCCTTCCGACACATGCATAAGAACACCAGGTAGAGCGAAGAGGAAAATACCAGAGTTCAGAATATATGTTTTCAGGACAGTTCCAGGGGGAAAAAGTCCAATGTCCGCATTGAGGTAGGTTGGTAGGTCGGGTCAGTGCCCAAACGAATGGAAGGGAGAACCGTTCTGAAGCCGGATAAGAATAGGTGGTCGGCGCGGACTCGGTGGGCCGAAGGGCCTGTTTCCGCGCTATATCTCTAAAATCTGAAGTTAGGTAATGTCTAAAGGAACTGCAGATGCTGGTTAATACGCACAAAAGGACACAAAATGTTGGTGTAACTCAGCAGGTAAGTCAGATCTGGGAAGAAAAACATAAAAAGTTGGAGTAAGTCAGCGGGCCAGGCAGCATCTCTGGAGAAAAAGAATAGGTGGCGATTCGAATCGGAACCCTTCTTCAGACATCCTAATCGGAATTGAGTCTGAAGATGTGTCTCGTCCCGAAACATCAGCTATTTTTCTCCAGAGATGCTGCTTGACCCGTGACTAGAGTTACTCCAGCTTTTTGTGTCTGTCTTCGGTTTAAACCAGCATGTGCAGTTCACTCCTTACACGGGTCTCTGGAGAACATTGATTGGAAGCGTTCCGGACCCTGCTTCGGAAAGGCATCAATCGTTAGTCGGCGAGGACTCCGAGCTGTATCTCTCAAAGAAGTACATGTGAAAAAATTCTCACGGACCATAAAAATGCGGGACCTTTCAGTAAAGACCCTTTTAAAGTCCCTTTTAAAGATTATAGTTATTTTCTTGAATTTATTAACATAACTCATGAATAAGTTGATGTCCATATGCGGATGCAAATCTTTATTTTTTAAATTCAATCCCACAGAAGACAATTTTTACTCACCTTCTGTCCCCTCTGTCCAGCTTCCGGGTTCACCGTTCGCAGGAGTTCCCACGGTAACCGCAAGAGTTATTACGGATATCGCACGGATATCGCACTGGCCACTACGTTCATATAATGTTGCAATGCTCAACCACAAGTGTACAAGTCACTCTTGGAGAAATTCAAACTTGCTTGAATTTTCTCCCGAGTCACCAAGTTACACGATTACCTGCCGTTAGCGCCACGGTGGTCCACGGTGGTCCACGAATGCCGTACTGTTATCGCACGAGGTTCCCACGATGTTAAACTCTGGTTAACTCTTGCGTCAAGTCGCCCCATGAAAAAGCCCCATAAGGCCGCTTGGAGTTGGTGTTCGAAGTGACGGGCGATTTATTAAAACTGGAGCGCACCAGGAGACCAGTCAAAGCTGATCGCCTGAACGTGACTTTGGCACAGCTTTTACATTCTCAGCTGAAAAGATTACACAGAAACTTGATTAACAGTAAAAGTAGATCTTGATTACAGAATGCGGGTTACACAAATACTTAATTAGGTAACAAACTAGGTCTTGAACAAGGAATACAATTATTATCCACAAGTTTAACTTTGTGAACAGCAGATCCAATTTTCTGTTACATTGATGGGTACACCCTGTAACATAATCAAAGAGTTTCCTGAAACTTGAGTGTCGTCACTCCTGCATTCCATGTCGCTACTTTTAGGCTTTGTCTGTGGTTCCCCATCACCACATTAGCACAAACCACATCCCTATTTACTAGTTATTAGCCCTCTCTATTCTTTCCCCTATAACAGATGTTAATGAATTATCATGGTGATATTTAAATTATTTGAGGTTTTTCATTCACTCGTTGTTTCAGAACTGGCCATTTTTGGTGAAGATCATTCATCTGTGGTATCCTCTCAATTCCTCATTTTCTCTCTTTGACCTGCCAGGTATTTCCTACAGCTCTGCGTTTGACAACTTTTACTTTGTTTCATTTATATTTTATCTCCCAAACTGCACACAATGATCGAAAAACCAGGTAACTCAACAATTTGTTGCCGTGGCAATCTTGGCCTCATCTGTATCCAGATATTCCCTATGTTCCCTTATGCCCCTGTTCCACTTAGGAAACCTGAACGGAAACCTCTGGAGACTTTGCGCCCCACCCAAGGTTTCCGTGCGGTTCCCGGAGGTTGCAGGTGGTTGCCAGAGGTTGCAGGTAGTGGAAGCAGGTAGGGAGACTGACAAAAACCTCCGGGAACCTCCGGGAACCGCACAGAAACCTTGGGTGGGGCGCAAAGTCTCCAGAGGTTTCCATTCAGGATTCCTAAGTGGGACAAGGGCATAACTAACTAATGCAAGAGAGAGTTAGATTTAGCTCTTAGGGCTAACGGAATCAAGGGTTATGGGAAAAAAGCAGGAATGGGGTACTAATTTTGGATGATCAGCCATGTTGAATGGCAAGAGACTCTGTGCATCTACCCGATCTATTCCTCTCATTGTCTATTGTCTATGATTTTATACACCTCTATAAGACCTCCCCTCATCTTCCTGTGCTTCATGGAATAGAGATCAAGCCATCTCAGCCTCTCCCTATAGCTCACACCCTCTAGTCCTGGCAACATCCTCGTAAATATTTTCTGAACCCTTTCAAGCTTGACAATATCTTTCCTATAACATAGTGCCCAGAACTGAACACAGTTTTCTAAATGCGATCTCACCAACGTCTTATACAACTGCAACATGACCTCCCAACTTCTATACTCAATACTCAGATGAAGGTCAAAGTGCCAAAAGCTTTGTTGACCACCTTATCTCGACCTTCAAGGAACCATACACCTGTACTCCTAGATCCCTCTGTTATACCACAATACCCAGAAGCTTACCATTTACTGTGTAGGTCCTGCCCTTGTTCGACGTCCCAAAATGCAACATCTCACACTTCTCTGTATTAAATTCCATCAATCGTTCCTCCGCCCACCTGGCCAATCGATCCACCTGCTGCAATCATTCACAACCATCTTCACTATCTGCAAAACTACTAACTTTTGTATCATCAGCAAACTTGCTAAACTTGCCCTGTATGTTTTCATCCAAATCATTGATGTAAATACAAACAGTAATGGGCCCAGCACCGAATCCTGAAGCACATCACTACTCACAGGCATCCAGTCTGAGAAGCAACCTTCCACCATTACCCTCCGCTTCCTTCAATGGAACCAATTTTCTATCCATTCAGCTATCTCTCCTTGCTTGGATCCTATGCGCTTTAACCTTCCAGAGCAGCCTACCATGCAGAACCTTGTCGAATGCCTTACTAAAGTCCATGTGAACAACATCCACAGCTCTGCCCTCATCAACCGTTTTGGTCACGTCTTCAAAAAAATAAATCAGATTTGTGAGACACGACCTCCCAGGTACAAAACCAAGCTGACTATCCCTAATCAGCCCTTGCCCATCCAAATGCCTGTATATCCTATCCCTCAGAATACTCTCCAGTAACTTACCAACTACAGATGTTAAACTCACTGGCCTGTAGTTCCCAGCATTTTCCCTGCAGCCCTTATTGAAAAGAGGCACACCATTTGCCATGCTCCAGTCTTCCGGCACCTCTTCTGTATTCAAGGACGACCCGTAAATTTCAACCAGGGCTCCCGCAATTTTCTCTCTAGTTTCCCCACAATGTCCTCGGATATATCAGATCAGTCCCTGGAGATTTGTCTACCTTCAAACATGACAGTACCCTCAGCACTTCTTCGACAGTAACCCTGACCGCTCTTAAGACACTTCCAGTGACTGCTCCAATTTCCTCCATCCTACTGACTTTCTCATCGGTAAATACAGAGGAGAAATATTAATTTAGGACCTTGCCCATCTCCTGTGGCTCCACAGAGAGGTGACTGATTTTATTCCTGAGAGGTCCCACTCTCTCTCTAGTTACCCTTTTCCCCCTTATGTATATATAAAATCTTAATCTTAAGGGATTGTCCTTAAAGCTACCCACCAGAGCTATCTCTTGGCCCCTTTTTACCCTTCTGATTTCCTTTTTTAGTACACTCCTTAGTTCCCAAAACTCCTCCATGGATGCACTTGATCCCACCTGCCTGTACCTGTCCCATGCATCCTTCTTGTTTTTGACTAACTTCTCAATTTCCCTCGTCAGCCAAGCTTCCTTACGTTTGACTGCTTTGCCCTTCACTCGAACAAGGACATACACATCCTGAGCTATCTCCATGATATTTTTAAAAACATTCCACTTGGCCGATGTTCCTTTCCCCTCTAATAACCTGCTCCAGTCAACTTGAGCAAGACCTCCTCTCATACCCTCAAAGTTGGCCTTACCCCAGTTGTGCATTTTAACATGTGGACCCTCCGTCCTCATTCATAACTATCTTAAACCTAATCGAGCTGTGGTCACTGGTCCCAAAAGGCTCCTCCACACACACTTCATTAACTTGCCCTTCCCAATTTCCCAATACTAGATCCAGCGTTGCCCTCTCACATGTGGGGTCGTCCACATACTGCTTAAGAAAACTCTCCTGAACACTTTTGAGGAATTGCACCCCATCTGAACCCTTCACGCTATGATTTTCCCAGTCTATATTGGGAAAATTAAAATCCCCTACTACGGCAATCTAATTTGGTCTGCAGTTGTCTGCAATCTCCCGGCACATTTGTTCTTCTAATTCCCGTTGACTATTTGGGGGCCTGTAATACACCCCCAACAAGGTGATCATCCCTTTCTTGTTCCTCAGCTCCACTAGACTCCACCCACTAGACGAACCAACCACAATGTCATCTCTGAACACAGCCTTGACATTCTCAACCAATAATGCAACCCCCCTGATTGATTGACTGATTGATTGATCGATCGATCGATTACTTGATTGATTGATTGATTGATTGCTCCCAGTTGAAGACTCCATCAACCGTATTCTTCTTCCTCGTGTCCAGCCATCTTCTATATCACGTCTTTCCGGTCGGTCAGTGACGGTTGACGGTCGGTGGTTGCAGAATTGGCTACGTAACTCAGTCAGTCACTGTGGTACAGTTTCTGTCGTCAGCATTGCCTGGGATGCACCACGTGAAGGCTTCTGCTTGCATCCCATCAACCATAGTAGAGCCACCTTTCCTAAAAAAAGGAGCCACCTTCCCTAATAATAAGGGAATTCATTAAAACAAAAAGTTAAGTACAATTTGGGGCTGTTGAGGGAAATTAAGTGAATTAAATGCTATGGGGAACAGGCAGGGGAATGGAGCGATGTTTAGTTTAGTTTATCATTCTCATGTGTACCAAGGTGCTGTGAAAAGTTTTTGTTTGCATGTTATCCAGTCAACGAAGAGACTATACATGAATGCAATGAACCTGTCCACAGTGCACAGATAAAGGGTACAACATTTAGTGCAAAGACATAACACCGAAGTCCTATTAAAGATGGTTCGTAGGTCTACATTGAGGTAGGTGGGAGGTCAGAACTACTCTCTAGCTGATGGTAGGGAAGAAACTGTTCCTGAATCTGAAGGCCAAGATCAGATCAGCCATGTTCTTATTGAATGGTGAGGGGGTCAAACGGCCCACTCCTGCTCATGTTCTCTCGTTCATGTGTGACATACTGAATTTTGGAAGGAGTCTCAAGTTGTAACATTGAAGGATGTAATCCAGCAAATCGCTAATTTCTGGAGAGGGAAGTAAAAGGTAAAGGTTATTCAAAGGAATTGAAAAAGTTAGAATCCATTGGAAACAGGTGGGTACCAATAATGATGTTTAAGAAGGAACTGCAGATGCTGGAAAATCGAAGATAGACAAATTGCTGGAGAAACTCAGCGGGTGAGGCAGCATCCATGGAGCGAAGGAAATAGGCAACGTTTTATTTCCTTCGTTTAATAGATGCTGCCTCACCCACTGAGTTTCTCCAGCATTTTGGTACCAATGCTGACATTTGTTTCCTGCTACATTCTGAATCAGAAAGCAAGTATGCTTGGAGCAACTGGCAGCACATCACTCATTGTTTCTCTGTGAAGCTGCATCAGAAATTCACTGAAGATTAACATCAAGACAAAAGAATTAGGCAAGAAAATTCAAATCATCAAGCATGCTCTGCCATACAGTGAGACCATAGATTCATGTAACATGGAAACAGGCCCTTCAGCTCTTTAAGTCTGCACTGACTTTCAAGCGCCCATTTATGCCCCTGTCCCACTTAGGAAACCTGAACGGAAACCTCTGGAGACTTTGCGCCCCACCCAAGGTTTCCGTGCGGTTCCCAGAGGTTTTTGTCAGTCTCCCTACCTGCTTCCACTGCCTGCAACCTCCGGCAACCACCTGCAACCTCCGGGAACCGCACGGAAACCTTGGGTGGGGCACAAAGTCTCCAGAGGTTTCCGTTCAGGTTTCCTAAGTGGGACAGGGGCATTTTACACTATTCTTACACTAATACCATTTTAATCTCCCCATGTCCCAAACATTTATCCTGGTTCTATCCCAATCCTCAAGCTTGGAGTAATTTACATTCACCAACTAATATACCAACATCCATGTTTTTGGAATGTTAGAGGAAGTTAGAACATCCTCGGGAACTCAGGAAGAATGTACATTCTCCACACACTTTAGTTTAGTTTAGTTTAGATACTGCATGGAAACATGCCGTTCAGCCCACCAAGTCCTCACCAACTAGCAGTCACCCGTACACTAGCTCTATCCTACACACACGGGGACAATTTTACAGAAGCCTCATAACCCACAAACCTGCACGTCTTTGGAGTGTGGGAGGAAATAGGTGCACCCTGAGAAAACCAACGCGGTAGCAGGGAGCATGTACAAACACAGTACAGACAGCACCCGAGATCAGGGTCGAACCTAAGTCCCTGGCACTGTAAGGCAGAAACTCTACTGCTGTGCTATTTTGCTCACCACTGTACACGTATCACCAGAGATACAGAGAAGGTTCACCAGACATACAGAGAAGGTTCACCAGACTGATTCCTGGGATGGCAGGACTTTCATATGAAGAAAGACTGGATAGACTCGGCTTGTACTCGCTAGAATTTAGAAGATTGAGGGGGGGATCTTATAGAAACTTACAAAATTCTTAAGGGGTTGGACAGGCTAGATGCAGGAAGATTGTTCCCGATGTTGGGGAAGTCCAGAACAAGGGGTCACAGTTTAAGGATAAGAGGGAAGTCTTTTAGGACCGAGATGAGAAAATCATTTTTTACACAGAGAGTGGTGAATCTCTGGAATTCTCTGCCACAGAAGGTAGTTGAGGCCAGTTCATTGGCTATGTTTAAGAGGGAGTTAGATGTGGCCCTTGTGGCTAAAGGGATCAGGGGGTATGGAGAGAAGGCAGGAATGGGATACTGAGTTGGATGATCAGCCATGATCATATTGAATGGCGGTGCAGGCTCGAAGGGCCGAATGGCCTACTCCTGCACTCATTTCTATGTTTCTATGGTTCTATGTCAGCATTGAACCGGGTCACTGAAATTTGAAGATGCAGGTTTACCAACTAAGCCATGGTGCTTCCATTCTTCTGTATCATTTATACTTTCCTTATCAATTATTCTGTTTGTGCACAAGAACCTGCTGATAACTGTCTTGAATATACTCAGTTGCTGAGGCTTCACTGAACTCTGAAGTGAGAATTCTAAAGATTCACAAGGTGCCTTAAAGGAGTTAAATTATGCTACCATAATATCAATTCCTTTGATAACTAGATTTATCCAAGCATATCCTCTGATCTCCAAAGTTCAAGTCAATGTGAAATAACATTCTATTTCTTTGCCACCAAACCACAGGCTGGGTTGGATCTGGAGTGGTGTGGAAGTGTTCATCCTTTTCCATTGCTTTATGCACAGAAGCCCTTCAGATTACTCCTGCCAGGGCCACTATGTTGGGGCTGTCAGTGGAGGCTAAGACCATGGATCCTCCACACCTCCTCCACCCTCAACCCATGAGAGAACATGGGTTTCCCCGGGTGCTCCGGTTTCCTCCCACATTCCAAAGACGCACAGGTTTGTAGGCTAATTGGCTTCTTAAAAAAAAAAGTTAATTGTCGCTCGTAGGTGTAGCTATAATGCTAGGAAGATTATAAATTGTCCCTAGTGTGTATAGGATAGTGCTGGTGTATAGGGATCGCTGGTTGACGTGAACGCGGTGAGCCGAAGTGCCTGTTTCCGTGCTGTATCTCTAAACTAAACTAAACCCTCACCTCCCTGCACCATTTCCCACTCACATGGAGAATTTCTATGATATTTCAGTTTCCAATTTTATGCTTGCTACTAATCATTGTTACAACTGCCACTGACAATAATCATAACACTCTGTCATAAAATGAATGTTATCAAGGAAATAGACAAATCAAAATGTCTTTCCTGAAGAGAACAAAGGATGACAAGCTTGTTCGTGAAGAATAACTTGAGGTAAAGCCTTCAATTATTCTTGAAAGCTCCAACTTGTGACAAATTTGTGCTTGAATTTGTGACATTGTTTAATTACCTTTTGCACAATATACTTTTAGCGAGCCCGAAAGGAGTCATTTGATTTATCAGGTCCTTGTCAACTCTCGTGGGAGTGTTGTTTAGTTTAGAGATACAGCGCGGAAACAGGCCCTTCGGCCCACCAAGTCCACACCGACCTGTGATCCCCGCACACTCACACCATCCGACATACACTGGGGACAAATTTTACAATTGTACCAATATATAACTTTGAAGTGTGGGAGGAAACCGGAATACCCAGAGTAAACCCACACAGTTCACGGGGAGAACGTACAAACAGACAGCACCCAAAGTCAGGATCGAACTCGGGTCTCTGTATCGCACCCGGGAACAATCTCCTTATTTCCGAAGGCTAGAATTAAGGCTAGATTAAGGCTAGAATTAACCTTTTAGCATATCTTTGGGATGACAGATGGCAGAATGGGCTAAGTGTTCGGCTGGCAACCGGTAGGTAGCCGGTTCGAATCCCGCTTGGAGTGCATACTATCGTTGTGTCCTTGGGCAAGACACTTCACCCACCTTTGCCTGTGTGTGAATGTGTGTGAGTGATTGGTGGTGGTCGGAGGGGCCGTAGGCGCAGATTGGCAGCCACGCTTCCGTCAGTCTGCCCCAGGGCAGCTGTGGCTACAGAAGTAGCTTACCACCACCGAGTGTGACTGAGGAGTGAATGAATAATGCGATGTAAAGCGCCTTGAGTATTAGAAAGGCGCTATATAAATCCCATCCATTATTATTATTATTATTATCTTTGGAACATGTGGAAAGGTAGATAGGGTGGTCAAGATTACCCTGAGCACATTACTCAGGGTAACAAGGTTGTGCAGTTAGGTTACAGTTGTACAAGACGTTGCTGAAGCCATATTGGAGTATTGTGCTCAGTTTTGGTCACCCAGCTGTTATTCAGCTAGAAAGAGTTCAGAGAACATTTACATATAATTTGGTGCCCACCCCTATTTCTTCATTTACTGGTGCCTCATTTCTGACCTCTGGTGCTGTCCCTCTTCTCTCATGGACATTCCATTTCCCTGTCACTGACACAATCCATGTCTCCCTCATTAACACACACCAGTATGTAGCCATCTAGCTAGCGATCTAGCTATCCAGTATGTAGCCATGTAGCTAGCTACCTAGTTATCCAGTATGTAACTCAGTCTAGCTAGGAACCTAGCTATTCAGTATGTAGCCATCCAGCTAGCTACCTAGCTATCCAGTACTTACCTCAGTCTAGCTAGCTACCTTGTTGTCCAGTATGTTTAAGAAAGAACTGCAGACGCTGGAAAAATCGAAGGTAGACAAAAATACTGGAAAAACTCAGCGGGTGAGGCAGCATCTATGGAGCGAAGATGACGTTTTGGGTCGAGACCCTTCTTCTGACATTGATCCAGTATGTAGCTCAGTCTAGCCGGCTACTTAGTTATCCAGTGTGTAGCTCAGTCAAACTAGCTACCTAGCTCTCCAGTGTCGATCAGTCCAGCTAGCTACCTTGCTATCCAGTATGTAGCCTTCTAGCTAGCAATCCAGCTGTCCAATATGTAGCTCAGTCTGGCAAACTATCTAGCTATTATGTAGCCATCTAACTAGCTACTTAGCTATCCAGTATGTAGACTTTTAACTAGCTACCTAGTCTTCCAGTAATTACCCATCCGGCTAGTTATCAAACTATCCAATATGTAGTTCATTCCAGCTAGCTATCTAGCTATCCAGTATGTAGCTCAGTCTAGCTAGCTATCTAGCTCTCTATTGTGTAGCTCAGTCTAGCTACTTACCTAATTGTCCGGTATGTAGCCATCTAGCTAGCTACTAAGCTATACAGTATGTAGCCATTCCAGCCAGTTACCTAGTTATCCAGTATGGAGTTCAGTCTAGCCAGCTACCTCCTTAACCAGTTTGTAGCTCAGTCTAACTAGCAACCTAGTTATCCTGTATGTAGCTCAGTCTAGCAGGCAATCCAACAATCCCATATGTAGCTCAGCCTAGCTACCTACCTTGCTATCCAGTATGTAGCTCAGTCTACCTAGCTATCTGGCTATCTAGTACGCAGCCATTTAATTAGCTACCTAGCGATCCAGGATGTAGCCATCTAACTAGCTACTAAGCTATACCATATGTAGCCATGTAGCTAGCTACCTAGTTATCCAGTATGTAGTTCAGTTTAGCTAGCTACCTGCTTACCCAGTTTGTAGCTCAATCTAGCCAACTATCTAGCTATCCAGTATGTAGCCATCTAGCTAGCTACCTTCACTATATATTATGTACCTCTCTAGCTAGCTACCTAGCTAGCTATCCAGTATGTAGCTCAGTCTAGTTATCTACCTAGTTATCCAGTATGTAGCTCAGGCTAGCTAGCTATCTCACTATCTAGTATGCAGCTCAGCCCAGCTAGCTACAATGTTATACAGTATGTAGCCAAGTAGCTAGCTACCTAGCTTGCCAGTATGTAGCTCAGTCTAACAAGCTAACTAGTTATCCAGTATGTAGCGACCTGACTACCTAGTTTACATATTTACATGTTTTCATATTCACATATTCTGTTGTGCTACAGCAAGTAAGAATTGCATTGTCCCATCCGGGACATATGACAATAAAACACTCTTGACCCTCTTGACTCCCAACCTAGTTATCCAGTATGTAGCCATCGAGCTAGCTATCTAGCTATACACAGTATGTAGCCATCTAACTGGTTACCTAGTTTTCCAGTAATTAGCCATGTAGCTATCCAGTACGTAGCCATGTAGTTGCTACCTAGTTATCCAGTATGTAGCTCAATCTAGCTAGCTATATAGCTATCTAGTATGTGGCTCAGTCTAGCTATCTATCAAGCTAACCACTATGTAGCCATCTAGTTAGCTACCTAGTTATCCAGTCTGTTGCCATGTAGCTAGTTCCCTAGCGATCCAGTATGTAGCCATCTAGCTAGCCACATAGCTAACCAGTATATCGCCCAGTCTAGCCAGCTACCTAACTATCCAGTATGTAGCTAGCAACCTAGCTATGCATTATGTAGCTCAGTCTAGCTAGATACCTAGAGATCGAGTATGTAGCCATCAAGCTGGCTACCTAGCTATCCACTAGGTAGCTATCTAGCTGACTACCTAGCTATCCAGTATGCAGCTCATTCTAGCTAGCTACCTAGCTATCCAGAATGTAGCCATCTAGCTAGCTATCTAGCTATCCAGCATGTAGCTCCATCTAGCTAGCTACCTGGCTATCCAGTATATAGCTCAGTCTAGCTAGCTACCTAGCTACCCAGTATGTTGCTCAGGCTAGCTAGCTACCTAGCTATCCAACATGTAGCCATCTAGATAGCTATCCAGTATGAAACTCAGTCCAGCTAGCTACCTTGTTCGCTACCTTGTTATCCAGGCTGCAGCCACCTAACTAGCTACCTAGCTATCCAGCATGTAGCCTAGTCTAGCTAGTTACCTAGTTATCCAGGATATTGCCATCTAGCTAGCTATCTAGCTATCGAATATGTAGCTCAGTCTAGCTGGCTACCAATCTAACCAGTATGTAGCTCAGTCAAACTAGCTATCTAGCTATCCAGTATCTAGCCATCTAGCTAGCTACCTAGCTATCCAGTATGTAGCTCAGTCTGGTTAGCTACTTGGTTATCCAATATGAAGCTCAGTGTAGCTAGCTACATAGCTATCCAGTATGTTGCCATTTAGCTAGTTAACTAGTTATCCACTTAGAAGCTCAGCCTAAGCCAAATTGCTCATTGGATTTTCAGTTCATTTTCATTGCCATTGCAGTTCCAAGCACAGGGCAGGCCAATCCAAACAGCTCATTGCATTTTCACTTCACTTCCATTGCCATTGCAGTTCCATGCACAGGGCAGGCCAAGCCAAACTGCTCATTGGATTTTCAGTTCATTTTCATTGCCATTGCAGTTCCAAGCACAGGGCAGGCCAAGCCAAACAGCTCATTGCATTTTCATTTCATTTCCATTGCAGTTTCAACCACAGGGCAGGCCAAACAACTCATTTCATTTTCATTAAGAGCTAACAAACCATTTATTGCAAGTACATTGCTGACTCACAGTTTGGTTGATTCACAGCCTAGAATGAGTGAGTGAGTGAGTGGCCTTGTGAGGGAAGTGCCCTGTGAGTAAAGTGTGAGTCTTTGGCTCAAGAGTCTTCGGCGAGGAGACCACGCAATACGCTTGAGAGGTAGAGACGAAAGAAGGAGATGTCAGGCAAGCTGATTCAGTGCGATGCTTGCAGTATATGGGAGGTCAAGGACACCGCTGGTGCCTCTGGCTGCTACAAATGCGAGAAGTGCATCCAGGTAGAGCTCCTGAAGGACCATGTTGGGGAACTGAAGAAGCAAGTGGATGACCTCCGGTTCGTCTGAGAAACGGAGTCGTTCCTCGACAAGTCCTACAGTACGATTGTTACACCTAAGGTACTGGAAGAGAGAAGGTGGGAGACGGTGAGAAAGGGAGGGAAGCATGGAATGCCAATGTCCCCGGGTGTTGTACCTCTTGTGAACAGGTTCACCCACTTAGAAGCTGTCGGGACAGAAGACGTTTTTACACTGAGCGGCGGACTGGCTTGTGATGCGAATAGGGCTGTTGAGCCAAAACCAAAAAGGCCTAAGGCAGGCAACGCCATTGTAGTGGGAGACTCCATTGTGAGAGGTACGGACAGGGGTTTCTGCGGCAACAGACGGGATTCGAGGATGGTGTGCTGCCTTCCTGGTGCCAGGATCCAGGATGTCACGGACAGAGTGCATTAAATCCTCAACGGCGAAGGTGAACATCCGGAAGTGGTAGGGCATGTCGGCATAAACGATGTCGGAAAGAAGGGGATGAATATTCTGCAGCGTGACTTTAGAGAGCTCGGAAAAATGCTGAAAAGCAGGACCTCCAGGGTTGTTATCTCCGGTTTGCTTTCAGTTCCTCGTGCTGGCGAGAGCAGGAACAGGGAGATACGGGACCTGAACGTGTGGCTGAGGAACTGGTGCACGGGGCAGGGATTTAGATTCTTAGATCACTGTGATCTGTTTTGGGGTAAGGGGGAACTGTACAAAAGGGACGGATTGCATTTTAACAGGTGTGGGACCAGCATTCTGGCAGGCAGGTTTGCCACTGCTACACGGGTGGTTTTAAACTGAATAAGGGGGGTGGGGTGTCGAATGGGATAGTGGAGGATGGAGTTAAAGGGAAAGGGTTTCTTAAATGTGTGAACGTAGAGACAGAGGGGTGTAAAATGAGGGTAGAAGCAATAGGTAGCAAGGTGAAAAGTAAAAGTGGCAGGCAGGCAAATCCAGGGCAAAAATCAAAAAGGGCCACTTTTCAGAATAATAGTATAAGGGGTAAGAGTGTTGTAAAAACAAGCCTGAAGGCTTTGTGTCTCAATGCAAGGAGCATTCGTAACAAGGTGGATGAGTTGAATGTGCAGATAGCTATTAATGACTATGATATAGTTGGGATCATGGAGACATGGCTCCAGGGTGACCAAGGCTGGGAGCTGAACATCCAGGGATATTCAATATTCAGGAGGGATAGACAGAAAGGGAAAGGAGGTGGGGTAGCGTTGCTAGTTAGAGAGCAGATTAACGCAATAGAAAGGAAGGACATTAGCTTTGAGGATGTGGAATCGATATGGGTAGAGCTGCGAAACACTAAGGGGCAGAAAACGCTAGTGGGAGTTGTGTACAGGCCACCTAACAGTAGTAGTGGAGTTGGGGATGGCATCAAACAGGAAATTAGAAATGCGTGCAACAAAGGTAAAACAGTTATAATGGGTGACTTCAATCTACATTTAGAGTGGGTGAATCAAATTGGCAAAGGTGCTGAGGAAGAGAATTTCTTGGAATGTATGCGGGATAGTTTTCTAAACCAACTTGTAGAGGAACCAACGAGAGAGCAGGCTAGCCTAGACTGGGTATTGAGTAATGAGGAAGGGTTAGTTAGCAGTCTTGTTGTGCGTGGCCCCTTGGGCAAGAGTGACCATAATATGGTTGAGTTCTTCATTAGGATGGAGAGTGACATCGTTCATTCAGAAACAAGGGTCCTGAACTTAAAGAAAGGTAACTTTGAGGGTATGAGACGTGAATTGGCCAAGATAGACTGGCGATTGATTCTTAATGGGTTGACGGTGGATATGCAATGGAAGGCATTTAAAGACTGCATGGATGAACTACAACAATTGTTCATCCCAGTTTGGCAAAAGAATAAATCAGGGAAGGTAGTGCATCCGTGGGTAACAAGGGAAATCAGGGATAGTATCAAAACAAAAGATGAAGCGTAAAAATTAGCCAGAAAAAGCAGCCTACCAGAGGACTGGGAGAAATTCAGAGACCAGCAGAGGAGGACAAAGGGCTTAATTAGGAAAGGGAAAATAGATTATGAAAGAAAACTGGCAGGGAACATAAAAACTGACTGCAAAAGCTTTTATAGATATGTGAAGAGAAAAAGATTAGTTAAAACAAATGTAGGTCCCTTGCAGTCAGAAACAGGTGAATTGATCATGGGGAACAAGGACATGGCAGACCAATTGAAAAACTACTTTGGTTCTGTCTTCACTAAGGAAGACAAAAATAATCTGCCTGAAATAGCAGGGGACCGGGGTTCAAATGAGATGGAGGAACTGAGTGAAATCCAGGTTAGCCGGGAAGTGGTGTTAGGTAAATTGAATGGCCGATAAATCCCCAGGACCAGATAGGCTGCATCCCAGAGTACTTAAGGAAGTAGCCCCAGAAATAGTGGATGCATTAGTGATAATTTTTCAAAACTCTTTAGATTCGGGAGTAGTTCCTGAGGATTGGAGGGTAGCTAATGTAACACCACTTTTTAAAAAGGGAGGGAGAGAGAAAACGGGGAATTACAGACCAGTTAGTCTAATGTCGGTAGTGGGGAAACTGCTAGAATCAGTTATTAAAGATGGGATAGCAGCACATTTGGAAAGTGGTGAAATCTTTGGACAAAGTCAGCATGGATTTATGAAGTGTAAATCATGTCTGACGAATCTTATAGAATTTTTCGAGGATGTAACTAGTAGAGTGGATAAGGGAGAACCAGTGGATGTGTTATATCTGGACTTTCAGAAGGCTTTCGACAAGGTCCCACATAAGAGATTAGTATACAAACTTAAAGCACACGGTATTGGGGGTTCAGTATTGATGTGGATAGAGAACTGGCTGGCAGACAGGAAGCAAAGAGTAGGAGTAAACGGGTCCTTTTCACAATGGCAGGCAGTGACTAGTGGGGTACCGCAAGGCTCAGTGCTGGGACCCCTGCTATTTACGATATATATTAATGATTTGGACGAGGGAATTGAATGCAACATCTCTAAGTTTGCGGATGACACGAAGCTGGGGGGCAGTGTTAGCTGTGAGGAGGATGCTAGGAGGCTGCAAGGTGACTTGGATAGGCTGGGTGAGTGGGCAAATGCATGGCAGATGCAGTATAATGTGGATAAAGGTGAGGTTATCCACTTTGGTGGCAAAAACAGGAAAGTAGACTATTATCTGCATGGTGGCCGATTAGGAAAGGGGGAGATGCAACGAGACCTGGGTCTCATAGTACACCGGTCATTAAAAGTAGGCATGCAGGTGCAGCAGGCAGTGAAGAAGGCGAATGGTATGTTAGCATTCATAGCAAAAGGATTTGAGTATAGGAGCAGGGAGGTTCTATTGCAGTTGTACAGGGTCTTGGTGAGACCACACCTGGAGTATTGCGTACAGTTTTGGTCTCCTAATCTGAGGAAAGACATTCTTGCCATAGAGGGAGTACAGAGAAGGTTCAACAGACTGATTCCTGGGATGTCAAGACTTTCATATGAAGAAAGACTGGATAGACTCGGTTTGTACTCTCTAGAATTTAGAAGATTGAGGGGGGATCTTATAGAAACTTACAAAATTCTTAAGGGGTTGGACAGGCTAGATGCAGGAAGATTGTTCCCGATGTTGGGGAAGTCCAGAACAAGGTGTCACAGTTTAAGGATAAGGGGGAAATCTTTTAGGACTGAGATGAGGAAAACTTTTTTCACACAGAGAGTGGTGAATCTCTGGAATTCTCTGCCACAGAAGGTAGTTGAGGCCAGTTCATTGGCTATATTTAAAAGGGAGTTAGATGTGGCTCTTGTGGCTAAAGGGATCAGGGGGTATGGAGAGAAGGCAGCTACAGGATACTGAGTTGGATGATCAGCCATGATCATATTGAATAGTGGTGCAGGCTCGAAGGGCCGAATGGCCTACTCCTGCACCTATTTTCTATGTTTCTATGTTTCTATGTAGGATGAGAATCGTGGCCTCTCCTTCGCGATCTTGCAGAGTGAGTGAGTCATATTCAGGCATCTGGGGTTT
The DNA here is from genome assembly GCF_010909765.2 of Amblyraja radiata. Taxonomy (NCBI): domain Eukaryota; kingdom Metazoa; phylum Chordata; class Chondrichthyes; order Rajiformes; family Rajidae; genus Amblyraja; species Amblyraja radiata. The sequence goes on from NC_045956.1 coordinate 170,915,758, forward strand.
TATAGTCCTGCCCCCCCCCCCCCCCCCCCCCCCCGTAAGGGGCGTTATCTTCATTGCGGTGATTGACAGGTGAGAGGATTTCAATGTTTTTTAAACACTTATAACTTTTTTTATTTTTCATCGAAGGGAAAAATCCTTGGGGCCTGCTCAGCAGAGGAGGACTGTGAGTAAGATGGCCAAAACTCATAGTGATATATAGCAGCGTTTTTTTCTAAAATCAATATACAGCGCAGACATGAAGTGGTCAAGATGAGACTTTTAATTATATAGATACCATGCAGAACCTTACAAAATGCCTTGCTCAAATCCATCGTGACTACAACTACTGCCCTGCGCTCATCTACCTTCTTGGTTACTTCCTCAAAAGACTCAATTTGTGCAAAACGATCTCCCATGCACAGAGACATGTTGATTGCCCCAAATTAATTCCTGTATTTCCAAATACCTATTCAGCTTATCCATCTGAATTTCTTTCAGTACCACACCTACCACAGGGTGAATAGGCCCTCAGGCCCATAATTACCAGGTTTTTCTTTGCAGCCTGTCTTAAATAAAAATATATTAGCCACCCTCCAATCTTCCGGTAGCTCACCTGTGTCCAATAATGATTCACATATCTCAGCCAAGGCACCTGAAATTTCTTCTTATTTTCCACATTGATCTTAGATATACCTAATTAGACTTGAAGATTTATCCATCTTCAGACATAGTGGCATAGAGCTACACAGCACAAAAACAGGCCCTTTGGACAACACGTCTATGGTAACCAAGTAGGCATTCTGGGTTTGTCCCGTTTGCCTGCATTTGACCCATATCCTTCTAAACCCCTTCCTATCAAAAGAGGCCCAGTATCTCCTCCACAGTAATGCACTCCCCAAAACATTCCTTTTAATTTTATCGATTACCCTTATCTTCATGGTTAAAAACGGATGAAAATGGTGGTGCGGCGGCAGAGTTGCTGCCTTACAGCACCAGAGACCCGGGTTCAATCCTGACTATGGATGCTTGACTCTACAGAGTTGGTACGTTCTCCCTGTGACCTGCGTGGGTTTCTCCACGATCACCTGTTTGCTCCCACACTTCAAAGACATACAGGTTTGTAGGTTAATTGGCTTGGTGTAAATGTAGATTGGCCCCAGTGTGTGTGTAGGACAGTGGTAGTGTGCAGGGTTGGTGGGCTGAAGAGCCTGTTTCCGTGCAGTACCTTTAAACTTAAACTAAACTAAACTAAAATATTCACTAAGGTCCTTGCCCAACTTCTGAAGCTTCAAAGATAGATGTCCATTTTCATCTTTGTAAAGGTCGAGTGCCCTATTTCCTCCTTACCTATATTGAGAGCAATCTTCCTGCTACTCTTCTGGTAAGAGAGACTCAGAGAATATATTCTATTTGGTGAATCATAGGGAACCCTTTATTCCACCTATACCCCAATCGCCAAGATTCAGTACATATTCCTCACTATTCCACATTATTACAGCTTGGACATTCAATGGTTCTGTGATTATTTATTGTAACCTATGCATAGCACAGTGATTTTTTTTATGTGCAATCACAAATGATCACACACCATATTTTGGCACTGTTTACAAAGAAAAAAACAGTCCAAAGTCCGGTTCATGTATTGTAAGTACCAGAGAGCGGCCAATCTAGATACGTCCAGGTAAGCCCCAGGTTTCTGCAGGCCTGTCACCTTAATGTAGTTTAGTTTAGTTTCGAGATACTAATAATAATAATAATAATGGATGGGATTTATATAGCGCCTTTCTAATACTCAAGGAGCTTTACATCGCATTATTCATTCACTCCTCAGTCACACTCGGTGGTGGTAAGCTACTTCTGTAGCCACAGCTGCCCTGGGGCAGACTGACGGAAGCGTGGCTGCCAATCTGCGCCTACGGCCCCTCCGACCACCACCAATCACTCACACACATTCACACACATTCACTGCACATAAACAAGCCCTTCGGTCCACTGGGTCCGCGCCAACCAGCAATCTCCGCATATTAACACCATCCTACACACACTAGGGACAATCTTTACATTTACCAAGTCAAATAACCTACAAACCTGTACTTCTTTGGTGTGTGGGAGGAAACCGAAGAACTCGGAAAAAAACCCATGCAGATCACAGGGAGAACGTACAGACACCGTACAGACAGCACCCGTAGTCAGGATCGAACCTGGGTCTCCGGCGCTGCATTCACTGTAAGGCAGCAACTCTACCTCTGCGTCACCGCGCTGCCCACTACTACAATGTAGTTTTGAAATGAAATAGAAACGTATAAAATAGGTGCAGGAGTAGGCAATTCGGCCCTTCGAGCCAGCACCGCCAATATGATCATGGCTGATCATCCAAAATCAGTACCCCATTCCTGCTTTCTCCCCATATTGCTTGATTCTGTTAGCCCTAAGAGGTATATCATACTCTCTCTTGAATACATCATTGAATACATAAATTGACCATACTGGTCCATAAACTCACCATCTTCCCTGGGACAACATCAGTGAAAGTGAATGCTTGGATCAGCAAAGCAACAAATGTTCTCCAGAGATGCTGCCTGACCTGCTGAGTTACTCCATCACTTTGTGTCCTTTTGTGTATTAACCAGCATCCGCAATTCTTTGTTTGATGAGCAGCAAATAGCATTGCTTTATTTCCATTTCTTGTTATACGCCAGCTAATGCGATGCTTTCAATATAATGGATACTATGTACTGAATTCAGTGCCGGCTGAAGAATAGTTGAAACCTTGGACAAATCCCAGTCAAGGTAATTACATTCAGTCGTAAGTAATGCACAACCAGTGCCGATTGCATCCAGGAATTTGATGGCTTTGTAAAGCAACATGAGTCAGAGTCCTCGAATATTATGCCCATAACAGTACAAAAAAAGATCATTGTAAGTGATACCTACAGAAGAAAAACAAATGGTAAGATCTCCTCCATTGACAAAGTGAGTCCACAGTCAAATTGGAGGAACAGCACCTCATAATTTGCTTGGGTAACTTACAACTACTTGTCGGGCCTGTTACTACGCTGTATCTCTAAACTAAACTAACCTGTACATAGTACTCAAATGTGGCCTTACCGATGTTTGCGTTGAGCTCTAAAATGATATATTTTTAAAACCAGGTTGTTAGTACAATACAATACAATACAATATTTATTACATGTCATTTGAACCTCAGTGAGGCTCAAACGAAACTCTGTTTCCACAGCCATACAAACAAAGACAATTTCCTACAGACATACACACAATTCAATTTACAGAAACATCCATCACAGTGAACCTACTGTGATGGAAGGCAAAGTCTTTTCTCACCCCTGTTCTCCATTTCTCTCCCGATGTCGAAGCCCCAGGCGGGCGATGATAAGTCCCACGGCCATTTTAGGCCGTGCTGGGCGATGTACGGCCCTGCTCCCTGTCTAAATGTCACAAAGTTGGAGCCCCCCGGCGGGCGCTGGAATGTCCCGCGGCCATTAAGCCGCGTCGGGCGATGTACGGCCCCGCTCCGGGTCGTTCCAATCCCGCGACACGGGCTGGAGAAGTCGCGTTGCGGGAGCTCCGGAAAGCGGTCTCTCACCAGGACCCGCGAGCTCCCGATGTCCCAGTCCACCGGACCTGCGGCTGCAGCTGGAGCCTCCGAGCTCCAGGGTTGGGCCGCAGCAGCGAGTCACCACCGCTCCCCATGCTCCGATGCCGGCCAGCCCCACGATGGTAAGTCTGCAGCTCCGCAGGCTCCATGACTGGAGCCCCCAGGTCGTTCAGGTTGGAGGCCACTCCACGGTGCTAGGCCCCAACGACAACGGAGACCCGACAGGAAAAAGGTCGGGTCTCCCGTACAGGGAAGAGATTTTTAAAAAGTTTCCCCCTTCCCCCCCCCCCTCCCCGCGCAACATGTACAACAACCTCTGGCAGCTCATCATCATCATTGAGAATTTTCTTCACCAACTCAGTGACATCCTTGATCCTGGCACCTAGGAGGCAACACACCATCCTGGTATCTCATTTGTATGAATATTGATTTCTCTAACTTCAGGTAACTTCTACAAACACGTCTCACTCCCCTCCCCTCTTCCCCCCGCCCCCTCCTCCACCACATTCATCCACTAAGTCCCACAGTAAGTTCCACAGTTCACAATGATGTACTGCATCCCTTTTGCCATCATACTGTCCCTAACCAACAATTGGCCTATTATTGAACCTCCCTGCCTGTGGTCATCTGTTGCCGGTCCCCACATTGATATCCACCTATCATTTGTTGGGTCAGGACCCGAAACGTCACCTATCCATTTTCTCCAGAGATGCTGCCTGACTTATTGAGTTACTCTAGTATTTTATGTCTATCTTAAATAATTAGGTTGGTCTGTGACTTCATTCTAATAAAAGAACAGGAGGAAATCCCATCTGGGAGCAGTAAGCGAGAATGTGAGAAGAATATAATGGGAACCCGAGACCCAGGTTCGATCCTGACAATAGACAATAGACAATAGACTATGGGTGCAGGAGTAAGCCATTCGGCCCTTTGAGCCAGCACCGCCATTCAATATGATCATGGCTGATCATCCCTGACTACCTGTACTTGTCTGCACGGAATAATGTATTTGTGGAATTCTCTGTGGTGGCCAAATCACCAATCCGTGCAGCGGGTTTTTAAATGTGTATGTGTGGGGGGTGGGGGGTGGTTGGGGGAAACTTTTCCCGCTCGAATTGCGGGGTTCAGAGTGACCTGGAGCGGGGCCTTACAACGCCCGGCGCGGCTTTAAATTGCCGCGGACTTGCTAGCGCACGCCGGGGGCTCCAACATCAAGACCCGGGGCAGGGCCTTCATCGCCCGGCGTGGCTTTGAGTGGCCGCGGACTTGCTAGCGCCCGCCGGGGGCTTTGACCTCGACTTCAGGAGAGTAATGGAGAGCAGGGGAGAGATAAGACTTTGCCTTCCATCACAGTGAGGAGGAGACTCACTGTGATGGATGTTTGTGTGAATTGTGTTGGTGTGTGTCTTGGTTCCTTTCTTGTATGGCTGCAGAAACCAAATTTCGTTTGAACCTCATGTGAGGTTCAAATGACAAATAAAAGGTTTTTATTGTATGGATTTAAGAGAGAGTTAGATAGGGCTCTAGGGGCTGGTGTAATCAAGGGATATGGGGAGAAGGCAGGCACAGGTTATTGATTGGGGACGATCAGCCATGATCACAATGAATGGCGGTGCTGGCGAGAAGGGTCGAATGGCCTCACCCTGCACCTATTTTCTATGTTTCTATGAATTTGACCGCATGAGTTTTCTCCGAGATCTTTGGTTTCATCCCACACTCCAAAGACGTACAGGTTTCTAGGTCAATTGCCTTGATATAAATGTAAAATTGTCCCTAGTGTGTGTAGGATACTGCTAATGTGTGGGGATTGCTGGTCGGTGCGGACTCGGTGGGTTGAAGGGCCTGTTAATACGCCGTATCTCTAAACTAAACTAACCTGTACATAGTACCTCACATGTGGCCGATGTTTGCGTTGAGCTCTAAACTGATATATTTTTAAAACCAGGTTGTTAGTACCGCTTTGTACAACAACCTCTAGCAGCTCATCATCACTATTGAGAATTTTCTTCAACTACTTAGTGACATCCTTGATCCTGGCACCAAGGAGGCAACACACCATCCTGGTATCTCATTTGTAGCCACAGAATCTCCTTTCTGTCTCTTTAACTATTGAATCTCGTATCACTACACCTCAGTTTCCACCCTTCACTGCTGTACATCAGGGTCAGTCGTGATGCCACAGACATAGCTGCTTTCCTCTGAAAAACCACCCTCATCAACATAATCCAAAATGGTTTACATGTTATTCAGGGGAATGGCCATCATGGAATCCTTAGCTCTGTTTGTGCTGCCTCTGCCTTTCTGTGGTCATCCAATTTCCAGCTATATAGCTCATTCAGTGACCAGAGGTTATAGGCTCAGAATTAAAGGATGTTCATTTAGGATTGAGATGAGGAGGAATTTCTTTAGTCAGAGGGTGGTGAATCTGTGGAATGTATTGCCCCAGAAGGCTGTAAGGGATGTCAATGGATTTTTTGAAGGCAGAGTTATAGATTCTTGATTTGTACAGGTGTCAGGGGCTATGGCGAGAAGGCAGGAGAATGAGGTTGATAGAGAGAGATAGATCAGCCATAAATGAAAGGCGTAGACCTGATGGGCTGAATGGCCCAATTCTGCTCCTATCACTGATGAACTCATGCATGCACTCTATTATGCACTACTATGTTGACAATTGTATTCTGCACTCTGTATCTTCTCCTTTGCTCTATGTATTGTATTTGCGTTATCTGACCTGTTTGGATAGCATGCAAAACACAGCCTACCACAGTACTTCAGTACATGTGACAATATTAATGAACCTGAACCTAAACATTAGGTGTGACCACCTCGCTGAAACTTCTACCTTCGATGTGCTCAGCATCATTGATGCTTCAGATTGAGTCCTATAAAAATTACTCAAACATAAATATGGATGGATTGGTTACTAAATTTGCAGATTAACCCAAAATTGGTGGAGTTGAGGGCAGTGAGGAAGCCTGCCAAAGGATGTGGTGGGATTTAAATCATATGGGCAGAGAAATGGCAGGTGGAGTTTAAAGCAAGCAAATGTGCTCTTCAAGTTTGAATGGAAGGAGAATGTATACAGTTAATGGCAAGTCTCTTAACAACATTGATGTACAGAGGGATCTTGGGGTCCAAGATCATAGCTCCCTGAAAGTAGCAACACGGGTAGATAGAGTGGCAAAGAGGACATATGGTTTGACAAGGCATTGGGTATAAGAATCAGGATATCATGTTGCAGCTTTATGGAACAGCTTTAGGGTTAAGTTGCATTTGGCATGTTGTGTGCAGGTTTGGTTGCCCTATTATAAGGTGTGGAAGATTTGGAGAGGGTGCAGAAGCTAACTAGAATGCTGCCTGGATTCGTAGGTATTAGCTATAAGATATGTTGGACAATCTTGGATTTTTTGTTGGAAGCATTGCAGATATGCACTTGAATATGCAGAGAATAGAGGGATAGTATTTTATCAGGATGCATCACAGTGTGGTTTGGAAACAACTCCAGTCAAGACAGCTAATTCTCTGCCATAGAAGGTAGTTGAGGCCACTCATTGGCTATATTTAAGAGGGAGTTAGATGTGGCCCTTGTGGCTAAAGGGATCAGAGGGTATGGAGAGAAGGCAGGTATGGGATACTGAGTTGGATGATCAGCCATGATCATATTGAATGGCGGTGCAGGCTCGAAGGGCCGAATGGCCTACTCCTGCACCTATTTTCTATGTTTCTATGTAAGGCAGCTAAAAATTGCAGAGAATTGTGGATGTAATCCAGACCATCACCCAAACTAACCTCCCGTCCATTTACACTTCACGCTGCCTCAGCAGAAGGAGCATGACATGAAAAGCCAGAGGACGGAATATAGGTGGACGGAAATGGAGGGAGGGTGGGGGAAGGAGGATGAGGAGGGGGTGAAATAAAGTAAAAGAGGGAAGTTGCAAAGAGACGTACTTTAGCTGCGCAAAATGGAACTGCAGATGCTGGTTTATAGCGAAGCAAGACACAAAGTGCTGGAGTAACTCGGCAAGTCAAGCAGCATCTTTGGAGAAAGAGGATGGGTGACGTTTTGTGTTGGGTCAACCCAAAACGTCACCTATCCTTGTTCTCCAGAGATGCTGCCTGACCCGCTGAGTTACTCCAGCGCTTTGTCGCTAAATTATCATAGCTTATCTTTTCATCGTTTAGCTTCGCCACCAAAGCCTCTCAAGACAAAGCTTCCACATCAAAGACATTGCTTAGAACAAACGCAGACACTCTCCCAATGGCAGCTGTGACACAGCCACAATGATGCGGTCCAGCACTTTTTAATGACTGGTAAAAGGACTTGCAGAGAGCAGGTTAACGCAGTAGTCAATTACTCTTCAACATAACGATTCACTGCATTACGGCTAATCCTGAGGCTGTGATGAAGTGCTGTATAATTGCTACCTTTCATTTTGAGTGACGGAGAACAAGGCACGACATAACTCTTAAACTCATAACACCATGACTTGATTCCAGCGCTGCAACCTTTAACTGCTGTTATTGTGTCGACAGTCGATCTCAGACCTCTTGAAAGGCAATAATTGCATCCATATTTCCACCACTTTGTCTGCAGCAAGACATGCGTTCCATGCCACAGTCGTTCTCTAAAATTAGACCATTTTACATCCCACATTTCTTTATCATCATTTGCTTTGATCTCTCGTTTTCACATCGTACGGTGGAGGCAGGTTCTCTGGATGCTTTCAAGAGAGAGCTAGATAGGGCTCTTAAAAATAGCGGAGTCAGGGGATGTGGGGAGAAGGCAGCAACGGGATACTGATTGGGGATGATCAGCACTGATCACACTGAATGGCGGTGCTGGCTCGAAGGGCCGAATGGCCTACTCCTGCATCTATTGTCTATTGTCTACCCTTCTATATCTCTAGAGTCCCTCTTCCCTGACTCAGTCTGAAGAAGTGTCTCGACCCGAAACTTCACCCATTCCTTCCCTCCAGAGATGTTGTCTGTCGCATTGAGTTACTCCAGCATTTGGTGTCTACATTATTAGGGGAAATTGGTCAGGGAAAAAAATGTGTCGAGCTGAATATTTCCCCTCTTTCCCCCACCCTTCATCCACTCATCCTCCTCCTCCTAACCCAGCAGCCTTAATAGCTCAATGGGTCAATGGTGCTTTATTTGTCACTCATGCAACTGCACACTGAAATTCTATTTGCAGATATTACACATGCTGGCACTGCCATTTTTGGCGCCATTATTCAATGTCCAATGTCCAGTCGGCCCACATGCTTGGTTTACTGGAGCAGTTCCCATGAACTTTGTATCCCAGGGACGCCTTCTGCAACCGACAATGAAGGCGTTGGAGGCATTACCCTGGTTCACCCTCCTACCGGCTCAGTCCTAGTGCCCGACATCTCCACTCCCTCCTAAGTACGCAGTTTGATGAGCTTTCAGGCGGTTTACCAGTCCTGCTGGGCAAAGAGCCTTTTGGTGGGCACCCAGTTATGTCATCTGACGAGCCTTCTGGTGGGTTAATGGCCCCTGTCACTGTCTTTCTTAAAAAGAATCAGTATGTCTTGGATTTCTGCATCAAACCGCCACAGATGCATTGCAGAAAGGATTCTGACTGGTTGCATCATGGTCTGGTGTGGCAATTCCAATACATAGAAATGCAAGAGGCTGCAGAGAGCAGTGGACTCAACCCGGTCCATCACAGGCCCAGCCCTCCCCTCCATTGTAAGTGCCTACATCAGGCTTTGCCTCAAGAAGGTAGCATCCATTGTCAAGGATCTTTGCCATCAGATCCAAATCTTCATCTCACTGCTAACATCAGGCAGGAAAAGAGGTCTGAAGTCCCACACCACGAGGTTTAGGCACATTTAGATTATACAACCATTAGGCTCTTGAACTGTTCAAGAAGGAACTGCAGATGCTGGAAAATCGAAGGTACACAAAAATGCTGGAGAAACTCAGCGGGTGCAGTAGCATCTATGGAGCGAAGGAAGTCTGAAGAAGGGTTTCGGCCCGAAACGTTGCCTATTTCCTTCGCTCCATAGATGCTGCTGCACCCGCTGAGTTTCTCCAGCATTTTTGTGTACCTAGGCTCTTGAACTGACCTGACTTGGACATAAATGCAGATGGGTTGGTTAGTAGGTTAGTAGATGACACCAAGAATGATGGAGATTCAGACTGTGAAGAAGGCTGTCCAAGTGTACAGTGGGATATAGATCATCTACAGACGTGGCAGAGATATGGAAGAATTAGTTTAAACCGAGCAAGTGTGAGTTGTTGCACTTTGGGAGATGGAATGTAATGAGAAAATCTAAAATCAATAGAAAATCCTTTAACAGCATTGAGATGCAGAGGGAAGCTGCAAAGAAACTTACCATAGCTAATGTTTTCACTGCTTAGCCTCATCACCGAAGCCTCTTGGGTGATGAGGCTCCAAACCTCCAAATTTACACCTCAAAAACAATACTTGTAATTCAAACACAGCCACTCTCACAATGGCAGATACAAAATGGCCGCTCCGGTACAGCCCAGTCTGTTTTAACTATTGATAAGGAAACCTGCAGTGGGCAGGTAAACTCAGCGATCAGTTATTCTTCAACATAACGATTCGCTGCATCATGACTAATCCTGTGGCTGTGATGAAGTGCCATGTAATTGCTGGCTCTGTTTTTTGAGCGACGGAAAACAGAGCACAACATAACTCAAATAAAACCATGACTTGATTCCAGCACTGCAACTTTTAACTGTGGTTATTGTGTTGACAGCCTATTTGAGGCCGCATGTGCACCTGTTAGAACATGAGCCTACTGATAGCGAAAACCAAGAGCTGGATGCACCATCCCCCGCTCTCCTGTCTGAAAGCAAAGATAACAGTTCAGCCATTAACTCCCTCCTCCCTTCCTCTAATGAGCAGCTCGACCCTGAAGTCACCATGATTGTTAATAACAAGACTGCGATCGCTAAGATTGATATCGGAGCGAAGTGTAATATCATTTCCTGATCTGAATTTAAAAGAATAAATAATGCTGAGCATGCTGAACAAGCTTCGGCCACGCAATGGGCCTATGGGGGTAATGTTCTACACCCGCTTTGAGAAACTGATTTAAACTGCATCATCAAGGTCTCATACCCTTAAGTTTTTATCAACCCAGGGGATTCAGCAACTCAGCTTGGCCTAGTCTACTTTGGCCATGCTGTCCATCAATACGTTCTCACTGAGGGCCCCACAGCAGATACTTTAATGCTTAATGACGAGCCTGGTAAGCTGCCCCTCAAATACAACATCGCCGTTGATCCCAAATTCATTCCTGTAGTCCGAGCCCAACACCATGTTCTGCATGCCATGCATGACAGAGTACACAATGAGCTCCAGCGGATGGTCTCCCTGGGTGTCATTGCTACAGTTACTGACCCATCTGACTGTGTTTCCACTGGTGGTTGCAGCAATGAAAAAAAACAAGGAGGAAATCCGTATCTGCATCAACCCCAAAGACCTCAACACAGCAATCAAACGCCCACACTACCCTATGTGAACGGTAGAGGAAGTTGCTGTTCAAATAGGCAACACATCCGTATTCTCCGTTCTGGATGCCAAAAGCTCATTATGGCAGATCCTGCTGGACCCAGACTCGTCCAACCTTACTCCGTTCGGCACCCTCTTCGGCCGTTACAAATTCCTGCGAATCCCCTTTGGCATCAACTCTGCCAGCGAGGTTTTCCAGTTCCTACTGATGTAACGAGTTTACAAAAATTCCTTGGAATGGTCAACTACCTGGGGAAATGTATTCCTAACCTCAGCGATATCTCTGCTCCCCTTCGGGAACTGACACACAAAGACACTGAATGGTCCTGGTATCCACAGCACCAAAGAGCTTTTGATATCCTCAAGTTGCAGCTGGCCAGCGCACCCACCCTTGCCTACTTCGCTTTAGAGTTGCCAGTGACACTCACATGTGATCTGTCCCAGTATGGACTTGGCGCTGCCTGCCTACAGACCACCACCGATGGTGACTACAAGCCTGTTGCATATGCCTTCCGCACACTGACTGACACTGAACAACGTTACGCACAAATTGAAAAAGATTTACTTGCAGTGGTTTTCGACTGCATGAAATTCAAAGACTTTATTTTTTGGAAATCTGTAACTATAGAAACAGACCTCCAGCCACTGGTCACTATCTTGAATAAATCCATCCACGCCACTCCGGCTCGCCTGCAACGGATGATGATACAGCTGCAGCGTTTCGATTTCAACATTGTCTACTAAAAAGGCAAGGACATGCACATGGCTGGCACGGTATCAAGGGCCCCACACAAAGCCAGTGAACAACAGCCCTCTGAACAGGACCAGTTCTCAGAAATGAAGGTATTGTATGTTCCCACTGATTGCCTAAGCAGCCTGGCAGAGCACACGGCTGCTGACGAGACTTTGCAATTGCTGTCTGCAGTCATCCGGCATGGTTGGCCAGCTGAACAACACAGCATCCCACTCGCAATCCGCCCATACTACCTGGTTCACGATGAACTGGTGATACAGGACGGGATTATAGTCAAGGGTCACAAAGCAGTTGTCCCAACCGTTCTCCAGGACAAGTACTATGATGCCGTCCACAGGGGCCACCCCGGTGTAGAGGCAACCTTACAGCGGGCACAGAGCATGTTTTACTGGCCTGGTGTGACCATAATACATACGTGATAAAACTGAGGTCTGCGCCATCTGCAAAAGCCTGGCGATCTCTGCAAGATCACCCCTTAGACACCTAAACCCAAAGAATAAAGTCCTAGCTTGATCAACTTCTCCCTCTAGCTCAGACCCTCGGGTCCTGGCAACATCTACGTAAATCTTCTGCACTCTGCACTCTTTCCAGCGTAATGACATCCTTCCAAATCTGAACAGATACTCCAAATGTAGCCTCACTAACATAGTGGGTATGGGGAGAGAAGCTGAATGTGGCTGTCTATTGAAAAGCTAGGGAGTGGGTCATTCCATCAAATCCATGATTTCTGTTTCCAGAGTAAAAATCGCCTGAAAATTGGGTGCATATGAAAATTATTTTTTTCCCTTCTTTGACAGATTGCATCTATCACTGGCAAGGTCAGTACTATTTTGCCCTTAAATAGATTTCTCTCATTAACTGAATTTGAACTTCTCAGCTGCTGTGATACAAGATGAACACATGATACTGAATAATCAGTTCACTAACATAATCACCGTGCTACAATGCACACAATCTGCTTAAAATGGATAGGAAGGAATTGTAGATGCAGGTTTAAATCAGAGATAGATACCAAAAACTGCAGTAACTCAGCAGGTCAGGCAGCATCTCTGGAGAAAAGGAATAGGTGACATTTCGGATCGAGACCCTTCTTCAAAGGTTTTAAAGGTCTTTTATTGTTGCATGTACCAATTAAGAGATATGTGAATTACCATACAGCCATTAGGAAAAAAAGCACCAAGACACACAAATACATAAAAGTTAACATAAACATCCACCACAGCGGATTCCCCACATTCTTCACTGTGATGGAAGGCAAAAAAGTACAATCTTCATCCTCTTTATTTCTCCGAAGTCGGGGCAGTCGAACCATCCGTCAGGGCGATCGAAACTCCTGACCAAGGGATCGCAGGCTCCATGACGTTAAAGTCCCGTAGAGCTCTAAAAAGCTGGTCTCCAGCAAAGGCCGCCAACTCTTCGATGTTAGGCCGCAGTGCAGGCGGAGAAACAATATGGAAAGAAATTACATCTCCATCGAGGTAAGAGATTAGAAAAAGTTGCTGGAGGCCTCCTCGGACTGACTAGGGTCCCACCGCGGGGCATGGACTTATCATTGGAGTCGTTCCCTTGCCTCAGATCGCTCCAATGCGGCCTGCGGACTTTACCATCACAAGCTCGCAGTCTCGGGAAAGGCTAGTCGGGAGCTCCAATGACGTAGAGACTCAACCAGCCCTGACCCGGGGTCTGATCGCTCAGCGTGGGGGAGCTGACATCCCCACGATGCAGGAGCTGATCGCCCCAATGCGGTGGGGCCAAACTACGCTGACTACGGGAGTCAAGATCACCCCATCAACAGAGGGTTTGAGGCCCGCGACCTAGGGAAAGCAAGAAAGATTAGCGATGTTACAATACCTACCTTCAGCAGCGCTGCAGTTCTGCCACTGGCCGTGTGCGCGACTTTGCCGCCTTTGAGGGGGGGGGGGCGGGATTGAACTGCTTGTCGGAGCAGGATTTCCTCTGGGCGGCTAGCTGATGAAGAAAAATCGATCGGACTTCCATTCCCAGTTTATTTTAAACAAAAAATTCGCTGGACATTTTAATAATTGGATTTAAATTTCTAACGGCCTCAACGCCTACAACGTGACGGATCGCAAGAACTGGACAAAACAAAGGGTAAGTCATCTATTTTACATATAATCTTGCTTCTTGGGATGGCTTTAATCTAATTTTACATTGCGAAAATGTTATTTGGGCCCCATACGAACTGGCAGTGTTTTTCCTGCCGATATGGGGTTCAAATTCACCGCAAATGCAACATTCCAATCGATCGTGTTCCAGAATCACCCACTCGCAAGATGCTCATTTTTTTTTTGAACAATCATGTCATAAGCCGTCAAAATTGTCTATATTTTGTGTTATTCTCTCTCCATGATCATTATTTTTAAACTAAATATTCACAACAGTTTGAGCAAAATATGTATTGTGCAAAAAACTATAATTTTGATTATATTTTGAATGGATGTTTCTGGATTAATTTATGGGAATTAAACATTAAATTCTTTCCGGCATATAAATTCATGACAGTGAGATTTAAAAATCATGTTATATTGTGAATTCTTGTGTGAATGGGATTAGTTTGTTATTTGGATACTTTGGCTATTTAAAAAATATATCCTTTTCTTAAGAAATTGAATCTACCGGACATTCTTAATGGGACAGTAGTGGGCAGAAAGGCATGTCATGCGTGGTTTGAAGAGAAATACCTGTGGTTTACAATGCCAGAATTGAAATGTTGAGGAAAAACAAGGTGTTCAGAGTTGCTTATTGGTTACAATCTGAGCAGTATGATGATGCTACTGATTATGATATGCCAATGTACCAGCTAGCAACTGATATTCTTCATAAAGACTTGGTCTATTGCTAGAAATTGTAATTTATTTACCTATCTGTTATGTACTTACAGCATATAATACAATAATATTAAAGTTCTGATCTTGAGAATTCACATTTTTGAATTTTCAAGGCAGTCTGGGTGTTTATTACTATTTCCGTCACAACGGTCAATTTTGTAATTAGCTACAAATAGGTAATTAACTATTTATATGCTTTGATTTCAGGTCATCCAAGAAAGATGTTATATATTTGTTTCAGAATGCTTCAATCTATAATAACTGAAAATTTCATTCAGTTCTCTTAATTTTTAAGAAAGTTATGGGCTTTTGACTGTCCTCGATCACAGCTTTTGTGTTAAGTCAATGGAAAAGCAACAGGGAACAAGATGCTAATTTCCGAGTATGAAAATGGCCATACATTTTTTAATACTGAAGATATGAAAGTGAATTAGGTGTCAAATTAAACTTCTTTTTATGCTTTATCTGATGGGATAAATTGCAGACTTGATTTTTTAAATCACAACATTTTGTAACATTGCTAGAAAGATTGAACATTTTTTTGCCTTCAATCACAGTGTGGAATGTGAAGTAGTCACTGTGGTGGATGTTTATGTTAAAATGTATTTTGTGTGTTCCGTTACTTTTTATATGTATGACTGACTTGGCAAATGAGATTCCTCGCATGTTGCAAAGCATACTTGGCTAATAAAGTATTATTGTGATTGTGATTGTGATAGTGAAAAGACAGGCAGATTGTTGGCGAGGCAGCCATTGTTGGCACCACCCGGTTCTTCAGACTCATCGCAGGAGATAGACAATCGACTGATGTCTGTGAGTCTGAAGAAGGGTCTCAACCTGAAATGTCACCTATTCCCTTTCCCCAGAGAAGCTGTCTGATGCGTTGTTACTCCAGCTTTTTGTGTCTATCTCTGGTTAAAATGCACTTCATGCTTCCTGAGAACTACATTTCTTGCAGTATCTATTCTTCCCTTTTCAATGCACATCATCATGGCATTTTCTCATGCATACAGCAAATGGATAGTGAATCGTCACAAAATCCTTATGATTCTTCAGAAGAACATTGAAATCTGCGGATCACTTTTACTAATCTTATTTTTTGGAATAATAGAACAAAAGAAGAAAAGATAAGTTTGGACATCCTAATTCGCAAGGGACTTTGAGGAGGAGAGAGAAATGATGCTCCAAGCCAAGCCTTGCAAAGAACTTCTCTCTGCATATCAATCCTAACAATTTTGAAATGAATCCCACCGAAGTATTAAGCCAAAATACTCATCGGAGTTCACTTTGAGATCTGCCTCGAAAGCCAATAGTGTTGCCATGGTATCCGAACATCTGCAGAAATCTGCTTATCGCCTAGAATCAAAAAGTAGGCAAAGACAGTGCAAGTGCATCAACATTTTGAAACATTCAAATCATAAATTCAACAGTTCATAAATTCAACTGTTCATAAATTCAACAGTTCATAAATTCAACAGTTCATAAGGAGCAGAGTTTACTCCGCTATTCAAACATGGCTGATCTATCTCCATCTAACCCCATTCTCTACCTTCTCTCTATAACATCCGTACAAATCAAGAATCTGTCTATCACCTTGAAAATATCTACTGTCTTGGTCTTGAATTTAGAGAGGAAAGTTTGTCAGAATAAAAGGTGACTCCATTTTCAAGTTGACGGCACCTTTGCCACATGCTGCACAGAAGGGAGCCAATGGGCCGAAAGGTCTGTTTCCACGCTGCATCTCTAAAGTCTAAAGTAAAGACTAAATAAACACTTGAATTTCTGGAATCTGTGTGCAAAAAAATTAGAACATAATCAAGGTAATTAGTATTATGATGAAATCACAGCAATGTATACTCTCTCTGCACTGTTTTAGGACAATTTTGCACCAACAGAAATACCAATAGCAATGACTAAAACCATCAATATGATTTATATTGCAACCAATTTGAGTAGTGTACAACGCACCTGAATGAAAATGCCAATATTGAAATGCCTTGGGAGAGATATGACAAGTCAAAATAAATTTTGAATCACGCGACTAATGATTCTCATTAAAATCCTGAAAGCTTTCTGAAACTGCTCATTCAACTCAATGCTTGAAACAATCATGTTTTAAATTAGAATAAGGGCACCGTTAATCACCACACATTCAGGGAGTTCAACATTTAATTTCAGGAAGAGATTACTTCAAATCAAAACAAACCTTTAACACAACTCCTAACAATCTTTAAACATAAGCTGGAGGTCTTCTGATCTAGTTTCAAGTGAGCAAGAGAATCCTGCCTGTGTTTAATCAGATGAATTGATCTGACTAAAGTAGCAGATAGGACAGAAACCATCAGTGTACAGTCACTAAAGATAGACACAAAATGCTGGAGTAAATCAATGGGCCCGGCAGCATCTCTTGAGAAAATACATAGGTGACATCAGTCGATAGTCTATCTCCTGTGATGAGCCTGAAGAACCGGGTGGTGCCAGCAATGGCTGCCTCGCCAACAATCAGTCTGTCCTTTCTTTCTTTGTGGACTAGTATGTGTTAAATGTATGTTTTTAGTGTACTTTAGCTTGTTTTATGTGGGGGTGGGGTGGGGGTGGGAGGGGGGGGGGGGGTGTTAGGGGAAGCTTTTTCTAACCTTGATGGTTTCTTAAACGTTAGGATAGTCCCTGCCTCAACTACCTCCTCTGGCAGGTTGTTCCATACACCCACCACTCTTTGTGTGAAAAAGTTACCCCTATTGAATCTTTTCCCCCTTCACCTTAAACCTATGTCTTCTGGTGCTCGATTCACCTACTCTGGGCAAGAGTCCTGGGTAAGAGTCCCGATACACTGCTCCTGGATGTAAGAGTGACGGCCGAACACCTGTTATTAAATGATGGATCCAACATGTTCTAAAATGATGGATCCACCTGTATCCACCTATCACTTGCTGAATGTTTAAGAAGGAACTGCAGATGCTGGAAAATCGAAGGTAGACAAAAATGCTGGAGAAACTCAGCGGGTGAGGCAGCATCTATGGAGCAAAGGAAATAGGCAACTGAAGAAGGGTCTTGACCCGAAACGTTGCCTATTTCCTTCGCTCCATAGATAGTGCCTCACCCAATGAGTTTCTCCAGTATTTTTGGCTACCTATCACTTGCTGAAGATGGACACAAAAAGCTGGAATAACTCTGGGACAGACAGAATCTCTGGAGAAAAGGAATGGGTGACATTTCGGGTCGAGATCCTTCTTCAGACTGAAAGACACAGGAAAGGGAAACGAGAGATATAGAAGATGATGTAGATAGATAAAGAACAATGAATGAAAGAGATGCAAAAAAGTAACGATGATAAAGGAAACAGGTCATTGTTAGCTGCTTGTTGAGTGAAGAGAAGGTGCAACATAGGTTGGGGAGGGATAGAGAGAGAGGGAATGCCGGGGTTACTTGAAGTGAGAGAAATCAATATTCATACCACTGGGCTGTAAGCTGCCCAAGCAAAATATGAGATGCTGTTCCTCTAATTTGCGTTTCGCCTCACCCTGACAATGGAGGAGACCTGGGACACAACATTTGCTGGGTTTTGTCCCCATCTCAACCTCGCTCCAATCAGGCTGAAGAAGGGTCCCAACCCAAAAAATCAGACCAAGCGGAGGCTGGGCGATCGTTTCGCCGAACACCGCAATAACCAATCTGACCTCCCGGTGGCTCAGCACTTCAACTCCCCCTCCCACTCCGTATCCGAACTCTCTGTCCTGGGTCTCCTCCATGGCCAGAGCGAGCAACACCGGAAATTGGAGGAACAGCACCTCATATTCCGCATGGGGAGTCTGCATCCTGGGGGCATGAACATTGAATTCTCCCAATTTTGTTAGTCCTTGCTCTCTCCTCCACTTCCTCAGCCCTTGGGCTGTCTCCTCCCATCCCCCAGCCTTCGGGCTCCTCCTCCTCCTTTTTCCTTTCTTCTCCCCTCCCCCCCCACCTCCCATCAGTCTGGAAAGGAAGGACATTAGTTTGGAGGATGTGGAATCGGTATGGGTAGAGCTGCAAAACACTAAGGGGCAGAAAACGCTGGTGGGTGTTGTGTACAGGCCACCTAACAGTAGTAGTGAAGTTGGAGATGGTATAAAACAGGAAATTAGAAATGCGTGCGACAAAGGCAAAACCGTTATAATGGGTGACTTCAATCTACATATAGATTGGGTGAATCAAATTGGCGGGGGTGCTGAGGAAGAGGATTTCTTAGAATGTATGCGGGATAGTTATCTAAATCAACATGTAGAGGAACCAACGAGAGAGCAGGCTGTTTTAGACTGGGTATTGAGTAATGAGGAAGGGTTAGTTAGCAGTCTTGTTGTACGTGCCCCCTTGGGCAAGAGTGACCATAATATGGTTGAGTTCTTCATTAGGATGGAGAGTGACATTGTTAATTCAGAAACAATGGTTCTGAACTTAAAGAAAGGTAACTTTGAGGGTATGAGACGTGAATTGGCCAAGATTGACTGGCAATTAATTCTAAAAGGGTTGACGGTGGATATGCAATGGAAGACATTTAAGGACTGCATGGATGAACTACAAAAATTGTTCATCCCAGTTTGGCAAAAGAATAAATCAGGGAAGGTAGTACATCCGTGGATAACAAGGGAAATCAGGGATAGTATCAAAGCGAAGGATGATGCGTACAAATTAGCCAGAAAAAGCAGCATACCAGAGGACTGGGAGAAATTCAGAGACCAGCAGAGGAGGACAAAAGGCTTAATTAGGAAAGGAAAAATAGATTATGAAAGAAAACTGGCAGGGAACATAAAAACTGACTGCAAAAGTTTTTATAGATATGTGAAAAGAAAGAGATTAGTTAAAACAAATGTAGGTCCCTTGCAGTCAGAAACAGGTGAGTTGATCATGGGGAACAAGGATATGGCGGACCAATTGAATAACTACTTTGGTTCCGTCTTCACTAAGGAAGACATAAATAATCTGCCGGAAATAGCAGGGGACCGCGGGTCAAAGGAGTTGGAGGAATTGAGTGAAATCCAGGTTAGCCGGGAAGTGGTGTTGGGTAAATTGAATGGATTAAAGGCCGATAAATCCCCAGGGCCAGATAGGCTGCATCCCAGGGTACTTAAGGAAGTAGCTCCAGAAATAGTGGATGCATTAGTAATAATCTTTCAAAACTCTTTGGATTCTGGAGTAGTTCCTGAGGATTGGCGGGTAGCAAACGTAACCCCACTTTTTAAGAAGGGAGGGAGAGAGAAAACGGGGAATTACAGACCAGTTAGTCTAACATCAGTAGTGGGGAAACATGCTAGAGTCAGTTATTAAAGATGGGATAGCAGCACATTTGGAAAGTGATGAAATCATTGGACAAAGTCAGCATGGATTTACAAAAGGTAAATCATGTCTGACGAATCTTATAGAATTTTTCGAGGATGTAACTAGTAGCGTGGATAGGGGAGAACCAGTGGATGTGGTGTATCTGGACTTCCAGAAGGCTTTCGACAAGGTCCCACATAAGAGATTAGTATACAAACTTAAAGCACACGGCATTGGGGGTTCAGTATTGATGTGGATAGAGAACTGGCTGGCAAACATGAAGCAAAGAGTAGGAGTAAACGGGTCCTTTTCACAATGGCAGGCAGTGACTAGTGGGGTACCGCAAGGCTCAGTGCTGGGACCCCAGCTATTTACAATATATATTAATGATCTGGATCATTAAAGGGAATTGAAGGCAATATCTTCAAGTTTGCGGATGACACTAAGCTGGGGGCAGTGTTAGCTGTGAGGAGGATGCTAGGAGACTGCAAGGTGACTTGGATAGGCTGGGTGAGTGGGCAAATGTTTGGCAGATGCAGTATAATGTGGATAAATGTGAGGTTATCCATTTTGGTGGCAAAAACAGGAAAGCAGACTATTATCTAAATGGTGGCCGACTAGGAAAAGGGGAGATGCAGCAAGACCTGGGTGTCATGGTACACCAGTCATTGAAAGTAGGCATGCAGGTGCAGCAGGCAGTGACGAAAGCGAATGGTATGTTAGCTTTCATAGCAAAAGGATTTGAGTATAGGAGCAGGGAGGTTCTACTGCAGTTGTACAGCGTCTTGGTGAGACCACACCTGGAGTATTGCGTACAGTTTTGGTCTCCAAATCTGAGGAAGGACATTATTGCCATAGAGGGAGTGCAGAGAAGGTTCACCAGACTGATTCCTGGGATGTCAGGACTGTCTTATGAAGAAAGACTGGTTAGACTTGGTTTATACTCTCTAGAATTTAGGAGATTGAGAGGGGATCTTATAGAAACTTATAAAATTCTTAAGGGGTTGGACAGGCTAGATGCAGGAAGTTTGCTCCCGATGTTGGGGAAGTCCAGGACAAGGGGTCACAGATTAAGGATAAGGGGGAAATCCTTTAAAACAGAGATGAGAAGAACTTTTTTCACACAGAGAGTGGTGAATCTCTGGAACTCTCTGCCACAGAGGGTAGTCGAGGCCAGTTCATTGGCTATATTTAAGAGGGAGTTAGATGTGGCCCTTGTGGCTAAGGGGATCAGAGGGTATGGAGAGAAGGCAGGTACGGATACTGAGTTGGATGATCAGCCATGATCATATTGAATGGCGGTGCAGGCTCGAAGGGCCGAATGGCCTACTCCTGCACCTAATTTCTATGTTTCTATGTTTCCATGTTTGAAGAAGGGTTTCGGCCCGAAACTTTGCCTATTTCCTTCGCTCCATAGATGCTGCTGCACCCGCTGAGTTTCTCCAGCATTTTTGTGTACCTCCAAAAAATCATCAGTCCATTCCATCCTCAGTTGCTGCCTGACCGTTTCAGTTCCTCCAGCACTTTGTGTTTATGGTCAAGTATTTTTGATCACTCCAAGTAAAACATTAGTGAAGAATCGTGTTGTTATACCACAGCATTGTGTTGGGAATCTGCTTCTGCAAACCAGACCTGTTTAAAAATAGTTCCCAAAGATTTGAATGGAAATTCCTTACACAGGGATGAGAAAGATAAAATGCAAATTCAGTCGATTATTTTAATTTATTTTATTATTTTTTAAATTTTTTAATTATTTATTCTGGGTTAAGTATCTCTATCCATTTTTGTTTGTTACATTAAGAACATTTCAGGGTTATTGAATTGTGAATCATTTTAAAGTTTTAAAATGTCTATCACTGACATTATCAGATAGTAAAATGGAATATTTTATGGAAAAATATAAGGTCACCCACCTTTCCGAAATGAAGGTGGAATGTTTTTTTCAAGGTGGGAGATCCAAAGAATGTATGTAGGAAGGAATTGCAGATGCTGGTTTACACCAAAAATAGACACAAAATAGTGGAGTACCTCAATGGGCCAGATAGCACCTCTGGAGAAAAGGAATAGGCAATGTTTTGGGTCAGAACCCTCTTGGGTGTCTATCTGAAAGAAAGAATATACGATTATTGAAAATGAAATGAAATATATATATATGAAAAAGATCCTTTAATGCACAAATTTGCAACAGAACTATAGTTCCTCCGTGCCTAATAAAGCATTGCCAATGCTTTTTTTAAATTTTAATTATTTTATTTTATTAGAAGTAAGTACAATCATATGGCACCAAAGTGCCTAATATATATTTTCATAATACATTTTATGTACAGCTTCTTTTTTTTTTGTTATATTAAAGAAAGATTAGAATAAGAAAAATAAGTTAGATAGTAAAGGATAGAAAGACGTGAGATATATAGTGTGTGAAGAAAAAGAAAAAAGACGAATGAGTGAAAAAAGTTGAGAAAAAGAAAATAGAAAAAGAGAATTAAAAAAAAAAGAAAAAAAAGTAAGGAGATCATTGTTTATAATCTTGACCAACCCTCGTCCAGTCCTGAAACAGTTATTTTTTACAAGTGTGTTGCACCATATGATTCCAAAAAGACGACAAATGGAGACCAACTCGTTATGAATTGGTCTGATTTATCCATTAGGAGGAATCGCATTTCCTCAAGATGTGCGGTGTCCAACATACTTGCAATCCACATTTTAAGCGTTGGTATTGATGTATTTTTCCAAAACTTAAGTATTAATTTTTTTGCTATTATTAAACCATAGTTAAAAAATAAATTTTGAGATGTGTTCAATTTATTCCCATCTTCCATTACGCAAAATATAATAATTTCAGTATTAGGTTCCATTCTTATCTTGAATAATTTTGTAAATATTTCGAAAATATCACTCCAAAATCTATAAAGTTTTATGCAGGAAACTAAGGAGTGTGTTATAGTTGCATTTTGGGATAGACATTTATCACAAATGGCGGATATATTTGGATAAAATTTGTTCTATCTTGTTTTTGAATAATATAATCTATGTAAAATTTTTCATTGAATTAGATTATGTCTTACATTAATCGAACATTTGTAAATATATATCAAGGACTTTTCCCATGTAACCTTCGTAATTTTTATCATTAGTTCCCGTTCCCACTCTTCTCTAAGTACCTCTGTCGATGGTAGGTTTATATTTAGAATACTATTATATAAATATGATATTAATTTTGTGATTCATTGCTTCTTCCAATAATTCAGGAGTTATTTTTTGATATCCTTGTATATATTTTTTCATGAAATCGCAAATCTGAAGATATTTAAAATATTGGTTGTTTTTCAGTTTAAATTTTAATTGTAATTGTTGGAATGATAGTAGGTTTCCCATTTCGTACATATCCCCGATCCTTCTAATTCCGAGACTTTCCCATTGGTTATATGTCTTATCAATAAGAGATTGTTTAAATAAAGGGTTATTCGCTATTGGCATTAACAATGATAGATTTCTTAATTTTAAAGATACTTTTATTTGTTTCCAAATTCTTATTGTACCATATATAATTGGGTTCTTCTTATATATTGTGTTATTCAGTTTTTTCGGGGAGAAGAGGATCGTTCCTATATTACAAGGATGACAATCCTTTTTCTCCATTTTTATCCATTCTGTCTGTTGGGTAGAACTCTCCAGCCAGTAAATTATATTCTTAATCTGCACTGCCCAGTAATAATACATAAAATTCGGAAGTGAAAGTCCCCCGACCTCTTTTGGTTTACCTAAGTGTTTTTTTGTAATTCTACGTGATCTATAGTCCCAAATAAAATTAGTAATAATTTAAAAAAAAAATATTTTGGTATATATACTGAAATAGGTATAGTAATTGTGGTAGGAAGATCATTTTTATTGCATTTATTCTACCTAATAATGATAAAGGAAGTGTTTTCCAAAATTTAATCAGCGTATTAAGTTTATTTAATAAAGGTATAAAATTAGCGTTGAATAATGCTTTATATTTTCTAGTAATCTGAATACCCAAATATTTAAATTTTTCTGTTGCGATTTTAAAGGGGAACTTCAATAAGTGTGTAGGTTCTTGAGGTTTTAATGTCACGATTTCACTTTTATTCCAGTTTATTCTATATCCAGAGAAAGACCCAAATTCCTCTATTAAATTTAATAAATTTGGTATGCTCATTTGTGACTTTGTAATATATAAAAGTATATCGTCTGCATATAATGAGATTTTATTCTTTGAGTCCCTGGTATTATAGCCCTGAATATTCGGATGAATTCTTATACTTTCAGCCAGGGGTTCTATCATAATGGCAAATAGCAGGGGTGATATGCACATCCCTGCCTATTACCCCTTGATAGTTGAAATTTTTGCCATCGGTTTATCATACAATAATTTTACCCATGTTATAAAATTCTCTCCCATATTAAATGTTTGCAGTACTTTATATAAGTATTGCCACTCTACCTGATCAAATGCATTCTCTGCATCCAAAGAAATAATTGATATATCTTCTTCCTCTACTTTATGCGAGTACATTATATTAAACAGGCGTCTCAAATTATTAATGAGTATCTTTTGGGTATAAACCCCGTTTGATCAGGGTTTATCAATTATAAATATATTTGCTCAATCTTCTTGCTAAAGTCTTTGCTAAGATTTTCTGATCTGTATTTAAAAGTGATATAGTTCTGTATGAGCCCGGATCTTCTAAATCTTTATCTTTTTTTGGAATAAGCGTAATAGTTGATTCTGTTAGTGTTTCAGGTAGTTTGTTTTCTTTAATAAATTTTTAATAAAATTCATTACTAAAACCATCTGGTCCCAGTGTCTTACCATTTTTCAACGATTTTATTGTTTCACCTATTTCTTTGATTGTAATTTGAGCTCCAAGTTCCTCTTGTTCCAAAAGGTCCAGTTTTGGAAGATTACAGGTATCTAAAAAATTTTTAATTTTACTTTCTTCTATTTTAATTTTAGATGTGTATAAATGTTGGTAAAATTGAGCAAATCTATTATTAATATCTTTAGGTAGTATTAGTAATTCACCTTTCTCTGATTTAATTTTGGTTATAGTATTTTCCTTTTCTTGTTTTTTCAATTGGCGATCTAAAAGCTTATGTGGTTTGTCACCAAACTCAAAATGTTCCTGTTTTGTAATTTGGAATAGTCTTATTACTCTTGCCGATAAAATTCGATTAAGTTTAAATTTCAGTAATATTATCTTATTGTGTTTATCTGTCGTGGAATCTTTAGCATTATCTAACTCTAACTGTCTGATTTCTTGTTCTAACAACATTTGTTCTGTCTTATTCTTTTTATTTTGAAAACTTTGATATGAAATTATAATTCCTCTAATAAATGCCTTAAAAGTTTCCCATAATAAAGAAGGCGAAGTACCTGGTGTATCATTTGTATCAAAAAAAAAATTCATTTGTTGTTAAAATATGTGTATTAAACCTCCAAAAATATTTTTTACCCGGCATACCCTCAAATATTACTGAAAATGTCAACGGACAGTGATCTGAGATACTACTAATGTGGTATGTAGGATTGTTTGTATATGGCATTAATTTCATATCCACTAAAAAATAATCAATTCTTGAATAAGTTTTATGTACAGAAGAGTAAAACGAGTATTCCCTTCCAACTGGATTAGCAGATCTCCATACATCTATTATATTAGTATTTTTTATATATGTATTTAGAAGTTCACTAGTCTTAGATTTTAAATTACTCCTCCTTTGTTTTGCTGATTTATCTAGATATGAATCTAAAACACAGTTAAAGTCCCCCCCTATTATCACATTTTGGTAATTAAACTCTGATATTATATCAGAGCTAGGCTGAAATCAAACCTGCACCAGCCAGCTCTGCCCAGCATTTTCCTCGCGAATGTCCGGTCTCTGGTGAGTAAAATTGACGAACTACGACTGCGGATCACCACACACAGACGGATCGCCGACTGCAACGCCATGGTCTTTACCGAAACACGGCTCAACGACAACATCCCGGACAACGCCATCGAGCTGGAGGGGCGCACTGTCTTCAGGGCCGACAGAACAGCGGAGGACTCCGGTAAGACCAAGGGCGGCGGACTGTGCATTTATGTGAACAACTCATGGTGTACGGACGTTGTTAGGATTGGTAGTCACTGCTCTGCTGACCTGGAATACCTGATGTTAAAGTGCAGGCCCTTCTATCTGCCCAGGGAATTTACATCGATTGTTATCACTGCAGTCTATGTACCCCCGGACGCTAATGCCAGGCTAGCAATAGAAGAGCTGCAAGCTGCTATCGGCAAACAACTAACTGCACACCCAGAGGGGGCATTTATTGTTGCGGTTGATTTTAACCACTCCAACCTTAAAACTGTACTCCCCAGATTCCACCAGCATGTCTCCTGCCCAACCAAAGGAAATAATATTCTGGACTTAGTATATACTAATATTACTGAAGCCTACAAAGCCCTCCCCCTCCCCCACCTTGGACAGTCCGACCACCTCTCTCTGTTCCTGCTCCCCAAATACACACCTCTGATCAGACGTGTGAAACCTACCTTGAGGACAGTGAAGGTTTGGCCTGAGGGGGCTGTCTCTGTTTTACAGGAACAGTTTCAGCAAACAGACTGGAGTCTGTTTGTCACCCAGGCCACCTTTAACTTCCAAGTGAACATCAACTCATACACCTCAACCGTTTTGGACTATATAAAATTCTGCACTGACAACGTCACTACCCACAAAGAGATAAAGACCTTCCCTAACCAGAAGCCGTGGATGAGCAGGGAGGTCAGACTCCTGCTGAAGGCTCGCGATGCCGCTTTCAGATCTGGCAACGTTGAGGGATACAGCTCATCCAGGGCCAATCTGAAAATGGGAATTAGGAATGCTAAACTCAATCACAAATGGCTGATCGAGGAGCACTTCCAAAACAACTCTGACCCCAGGCGCATGTGGCAAGGAATCAAATCCATTGCCGATTACCATAAAGTTAACACCCCCCCCCTCCCCAGACAACGCCTCCCTTCCTGACGAGCTAAACCATTTCTATGCTCACTTTGACCGGGACAACAAAACTCCAGCCACCAAAGTTGCTCCACCCCCGAATGAACAACCCCTCAGTCTCTCCACCTCTGCTGTACAAGATGCACTGAGCAAGGTGAATGAGCACAAAGCTGCCGGCCCCGATGGCATCCCCAGGCGGGTGCTTAGGGCATGTGCTGGACAACTATCCCTGGTCTTCACTGACATTTTCAATCTGTCACTGGCCCAAGACATCAACCATCGTGCCAGTGCCCAAACAATCAGCTACAAGGAGTCTCAATGATTTCCGCCCAGTGGCACTCACCCCTGTCATTGCAAAGTGCTTTGAGCGGCTGACCTTGGCTCACCTCAAAGCCAGCCTCCCCCCCCACACTGGACCCCCATCAGTTTGCCTACCGGACCATCAGGTCTACAGAGGATGCCATATCGGCGGCCCTACACTCTGCCCTGACCCACCTGGACAGCAATAACACCTACATCAGGTTGCTGTTCATTGATTTCAGCTCTGCCTTTAACACTGTCATCCCGCCAGCTTGATCACCAAACTCAGCGGACTTGGCATCTCCACCTCCCTCTGCAATTGGACACTGGATTTCCTCACCAACAGACCACAGTCTGTTAGGGTCAACAACCTCACCTCCTCCACTATAACACTGAACACGGCGTGCCACAGGGCTGTGTGCTCAGCCCTCTCCTCTACTCCCTCTTCACCCATGACTGCATCCCTAAGAATGGCTCCAACGCCATCATTATATTTGCCGACGACACCACGGTGGTAGGACTGATCCGTGACAATGACGAGTCAGCCTACAGGGAGGAGGTCCAGCACCTGACAACCTGGTGTGCCAACAATAACCTCGTCCTCAACTCCAAGAAGACGAAGGAAATTATTGTTGACTTCAGGAAGATCAGAGGGGGCAGACATACCCCCATCCATATAAACGGGACTGAGGTGGAGCGCGTTTCCAACTACAAATTCCTCGGGGTACACATCTCAGAGGATCTGTCCTGGTCCCTCAACACCTCCAAGCTGATCAAAAAGGCGCAGCAGCGCCTTTACTTCCTGAGGAGGCTCAAGAAAGCTCACCTGTCCCCCCAGATCCTGACCAACTTTTACCGCTGTACCATCGAGAGCATCCTGACCACCTGCTTCACGGTATGGTACAGCAGCTACACTGTTGCGGACAGGAAGGCACTACAACGGGTGGTGAAAACCGCGCAGTACATCATCGGTGCCCCGCTCCCTGCCATGGATGCCCTCCACCGAAAATGGTGTCTTAGACGGGCCGGGAAGATCATCAAAGACCCTTCCCACCCTAACCATGGACTGTTTGCCCTCCTCCCATCAGGGAGGCGGTACAGGAGCCTCAGGTCTCGTACTAGTAGGATGAGGAACAGCTTCTACAACAACACTATCACATTGCTGAACTCGGAGTCCCGCCGATAGATTTCTCCAGTCTCTGCGTCCACATTGTTTGCTTATTCTGTATTTTTATTTCTATATTGCACTATTACTACGGACTGACGCTAAACTGCATTTCGTTGTACCCATACTTGTATCTGTGCAATGACAATAAAGTTGAATTGAATTGAATTGTATTGAATATTATAATTTGCCCGTCTATCCTAGCCAATTCCCGTCTCATACCTTCAAAGTCTCCTTTCTTTAAGTTCGGGACCCTAGTCTCTGAATTAACCATGTCACTCTCCATCCTAATGCAGAATTCCACCATATTATGGTCACTGTTTTGCACAACAAGATTGCTAACTAATCCTTCCTCATTATACAATACCCAGTCTAGGATGTCCTGTCCTCTAGTCGATCCCTCTACATATTGGTTTAAAAACCCATCCCGTATACATTCCAGGAAATCCTCCTCCTTAGCGCTGCTGCCAATTTGGTTGGCCCAATCTATATATAGATTAAAGTCTCCCATGATAGTGTAATTATGCTCCTAGAGCTAACTTCCCTTAGTCTAGTTCAGTAAAACACTGAGTCAAGCACTGGACCACTAAACTTTATTTTATGAAACAATAACAAACTCCCTGTACAATACCTAACCACCGCAGCATCGATCCATGTCTCTGCTTGTCCAAACCCTTCAGCCTCGTGCAAGCAGATACCTCCATAAAGTTAGGCAGTCCCAAGCACCCCTCCAGAATATCGACAACGATCCTAGTGGGGATCATTTTTTATAGGGTCATCGGACCCTGTGGGGCAGAACCACAAAGGGGCGGCAGCCCCAACAAACCAATCACAGATATCGATTACATTAAAGTATTATTGACAGTTCCCCAAACCAATTACAAAGCGCCCCATTACAATGTTTCTACAGAAGCTTCTGGAAAGAAGTCAGTTGGATTTAAGAGAGAGTTAGATAGAGCTCTAGGGGCTGGTGGAATCAAGGGATATGGGGAGAAGGCAGGCACGGGTTATTTATTGGGGGATGATCAGCCATGATCACAATGAATGGCGGTGCTGGCTCGAAGGTCCGAATGGCCTCCTCCTGCACCTATTTTCTATGTTTCTATGTTTCTATGACCCAAGTAATGCAACATTCTCCCAGGGAGTATAAACAATTCAACAAGGCTTCACACTTCAGCCAATCACGGCTGATCTTTACCTCCCATTTTCCTGCCTTTCCCATATAACCCTTGACAGCCGTTCTAATCAATAATATGTCTATTTGTCTATCTCTGCCTTAATAATATCCACTGACAGCCTCACAGCCCTCTGTGGCAATGAGATCCACTGATTAACTACCCTCTGACTAAAGAAGTTGCTCCTCACCGCCTTTCTAAAAGAGCACCCGTTAATTCTGAGGCTTTGGCCTCTGGTCCGATACTCTCTCACCAGTGGAAATATCCTTTCCACATCGACTCTATCTACGCCTTTTATTATTCTGTAAGTTTCAATGAGATCCCCCCGCAACCTTCTAAACTCTAATCCCAGTGCTGTCAAACACTCATCATATGCTAACCCATTCATTTGTGGGATGTGGCTTTGACTGGCAAGGGTGTCTTCAACTTGACCATTCACCAGAATGTTGTTTAGATTAGAAGCTATCACCTACTGGAGCAGCCCCGTGGCGCAGCGGTAGAGTTGCTGCCTAACAGCGCCAGAGACCCAGGTTTGATCCTGACTACGGGTGCTGTTTGTATGTAGTTTGTATGTTCACCTTCTGACCACGTGGGTTTTCTCCCTTTCCTCCTACATTACAAAGACGTGCAAATTTGTACGTCAATTGGCTTTGGTAAAAATCGTAAATGGCCCCTGGTGTGTCCGATAGTGTTAGACTACTGGGTGATTCTGTTGACCTCTGTTGGCTGAAGGGCCTGTTTCCGTGCTAAACCTGGTTTGTAGGTTAATCAGCTTCTGTAAATAGTCCCCAGTGTGTAGGACTAGTGCTAATGTAAGGGTGTGCACTCGTTGGGTCAAAGGGCTTGTTTCCATGCTGTATCTCCAAATTAAACACAAAGTGCTGGAGTAACTAGTGGCTCAGGAGGTATCTCTGGAGAAAAAAGGATGTGTGATATTTCAGGTTGGAACTGTTTTGTAGACCTGACCCAAAACGTCACCCATCCTTTTTCTTCCAGAGATGATAGGACACTCAATTGTTAAAGATACTCAGATCCTCACATATATGGCACAGGACTAATGTTTGTGCACATTTTGCTCATCTCTTGTCCACCAACACGGTTTTCCCATGGACGCTGTCCACCCCAGATATGTGCTGCAGTTAATGCCCCTGTCCCACTTAGGAAACCTGAACGGAAACCTCTGGAGACTTTGCGCCCCACCCAAGGTTTCCGTGCGGTCCCGAAGGTTCCCGGAGGTTTTTGTCTACCTTCTTCCACTACCTGCAACCTCCGGAAACCACCGGCAACCTCCGGGAACCACACGGAAACCTTGGGTGGGGCGCAAAGTCTCCAGAGGTTTCCGTTCAGGTTTCCTAAGTGGGACAGGGGCATTGCTCTACCAGTCTCTACTGAGTGCACACTGGAAGTCTCTGTTCCAGATATCTAGACGCTTCCCAAGCAAACGATCAACCATTTTGAAGGCATTGCTTTTTTGCCCATTTCTCATTGAAGTGCTACACATAGCCCGGTATACAATGACGCCGCCGAAGTAGAGATGGCTGATAGCTTCAAATGCCCAGGAGTAAATATCATCGGCAACTTGTCCTCGAGCAACCATATCGAAGCAGTGGACAAGAAAGCACACCAACAGCTCTGCTTCCTTACGAGGCTTATGAAGCTCGGCATGGCCCCAACAACCCTCACCAACAAGTGTGCCATAGAAAGCAATTTATCGGGATTCACCACAGTACGGTTTGGGAACAGCTCCATCCAAGACCACAAGAAATTGCTGAGTGATGTGAATGTAGCCCAAACCATCACACAAACCAACCTTCCTTCCATGGACTCCATCTGCATTTCAAGCTGCCTCGGCAAAGGCACCAGCATAATCAAGGACATGTCTCACCTTGGACATTCCCTCTTCTCTCCTCTCCCATCCTGCAAGTGTGAAAATGCACACCTCCAGAATCAGGGACAGTTTCTCCCCAGCTGTTATCAGACAACGGAATCATCCTATCACCAACTAGAGAATAGTTCTGACCTACTACAAACCTCATTGGACTCACTTCGATCATATTTAATCGGATTTTACTGAATGTCATCTTGCATTAAATATTTTCCCCTTTATCCTGTATCTGTACACTGTGGGCAGCTTGATTATAATTATGTATAGTCGTTCTGGTGACTGGACTACAGGAATCCTTTCTCCACATCAGAGGTAGACAAAACAAGAGGACTTAGAATTTGGATAAGGGGAAAGAGATTCAGAGGGATATGAAAGGGAAATTTTTCACCCAGAGGGTGGTGAGTACCTGAAATGCATAGCCCGAGAGAGTGATTGAAGTGGTGTTTCTAACTATTTACAAAGTCTCTGGATGAGCACTTGAATTGTTTAAGCATAGAAAGAAATGGTCCAATAGCAGGGAAATGGGATTGGTGCAAATTAATGCCCACTTATTGGCATTGATCTGATGGGCCGAATGTCCACCTGTCACCCACTGATGAAGTATCAAGACTTTGGACTTGGAGACACTAAGAACTGCAGATGCTGGAATCAGCAGCTCAGGCAGCCTCTGTGGAGGAAATGGAGAGGCGACATTTTTGCCACAGCCACAAACTCCAGCAAAAACATGATTCACAGGAATATGTTGGGCGGCACAATGGCGCAGCGATAGAGTTGCTGCCCTACAATGCCAGAGACCCGGGTTCGACCTTGACTACGGGCGCAGTCTGTACGGACTTTTGTACAATCTCCCTGTGACCGCGTTGGGTTTCTCCGGGTGCTCCGGTATCCTTCCACACTTCAAAGACGTACAAGTTTGTAGGTTAATTGGCTTCAATAAAAAATTGTTAATTGTCCCTGGTGCATAGGATAGTGCTAGTGTACGGGGTGATCACTGATCAGTGCAGACTCAGTGGGCTGAAGGGCCTCTTTCCGCGCTGCATTTCTAATGTCCGAAGTCTAACGGTATAAGGAGAGGTTGTACAAACTTGGATTGTTTTCTTTGAAGCTGACAACCAAGGCCCTTCATCTACATTAGTCCTACCTGCTTACATTTTCAGAGGGCCTGTTACCACTCTGTATGTCTGAAGTCTAAGCCTAAGGTAAAGTCACAGAGCATAAATGTAATAAGAGAAAGGGTCAACTCTTTCAGAGCTTTGCCTGTGGAAGTTGTGCTCTGAAATAATGTTTGGGGACTTGTAACAATCATTGCAGGTGTGGCAGTGCCAGGGAACAAAGGTGAGTCAATTACTTTTAGCCAATTATGGGGAGCGGATATTGAGTTGAATGTTGAGTGCTGTTCGTTGAGTAGCTCTATGGGATTTCAAACATTGGCCTGAAACAGGATATGAAGTAGCTTTGGTAGATATGGTAAAGGAGAACCCTATATTTAAATATATTAAGAACAAAAGGGTAAAGGGGCTGTCCCACTGTGGCGACCTAATCTGCGAGTTTAGAAGAGTTTGTCCTCGACTCAAACTCGCAGCATGGTCGACACGTGATCCTAGGAGGTCCTATGAGGTCACTGGAATTCTCCTTCAAGCTTGAGGGAAGTTCCCACATACTCGCGGACTCAGTTTGGTCGAGGAAAGTTTTTCAGCATGTTGAAACATTTTCCTCGAGTAAAAATTGGTCGACATGGTTCTTTTGAAATCAGAGTGCAGTGGAGTGGGGTTGCTATGTAGTTATAGGCAGTCGAGGGGTGCCGTAGGCAATTTCCTTCGCTGACCGGGCATTTTAGTTGGCTCATTGGAGTTTTCAGGACCAAGGAAAACCGACCGGTAGGTAAAATGACCACTAAACTTTATTCTGGCTTCTTAAAAGTGTTACCACTCCTTCTCTCCTCTTCTCTCCCCTTCTCTCCCCCACCCCCACCCCCCTGCCCCGCTCTCTCTAAAGGGTTTACCATTACTGTGCAGCCGTCTTTTACCTTTCTGTTCACCGCGGGTGAGAATTTCAGACAGCGCTCCCCCGCTTTCCCTGGCCCCCGCCTTTGCGATGTGTGTGTGGTCGGTCGATCCAGCTCGCGGTTTCATCATGGACGATCGATTCAGCTCGAGGTTTTTCAGGCGAGTGCCCTCGAGCTTGAAGGTAGAAGACAGTCGCTGAAAGATCGCATCAGTGGCACAGGCCCTAAACAGGGAAGAAAATAGTGCCCCTTAAGGGTGGCGCTGCCTTACAGCGCCGCAGACCCAGGTTCGATCCTGACTACGGGTGCTGTCTGTACATAATTTGTACCTTCTCCCCGTGACCTGAGTAGATTTTCTCAGAGACCTTCGGTTTCCTCACACACTCCAAAGACATACAGGTTTCTAGGTTTATTGGCTTGGCAAATGTAAAGGTTGTCCCTAGTGTGTGTAGGATAGTGTTAATGTGCGGAGATCGCTGGTCGGCGCAGAGCCAGTGGGCCGAAGGGCCTATCCCTAAACTCAAGTAAACTAACCTAAACTAAAAGGATCAAAGTGGTGTCTATGTGTGAAGCCATAGGTGGGCAAGGTCTTCAATGAATATTTCTCATTTGTTTTCATCATGGAGAAGGTTATGATAGCTAGGCAATTCAGGAAAGAGAATAATGATGTCTTGAAGCATATCCACATTACAAAAGAGGAGATACTACTGATCCAGATGAAGGGACTTGACCTGAAAAATCAATTGCCCATTTCCCTTCACAAATACGGTCTGGACTGAAGCTCAAACTGCTATCCAGCTGCTCAACTATATTTAAGGGATGGGGCGAAATTTTTAAAACGGAACTGATGGTTTGTACAAATGCGACTCAACCCTCATACTCGATGCCATAAGAAAAGGAGTGGCAAAGCACAGGCAGACTTTACTCAGAGCTCCTGTGAATTTGGAAGCAACAGCAACAAAGAGCAACAGGAGAAAACACTGATTGGCTCTAGCCCAAGTGGGAGGAGAGTTAGAAGTGCGTCAGAGGGG
Organism: Amblyraja radiata; assembly: GCF_010909765.2. Lineage (NCBI taxonomy): Eukaryota > Metazoa > Chordata > Chondrichthyes > Rajiformes > Rajidae > Amblyraja > Amblyraja radiata. The sequence goes on from NC_045956.1 coordinate 170,950,324, forward strand.
GGAAAACAGTTTAAAGCTGAGGAATTTGGTTGGTAAATTGGGCAATTATCAGTCAATATAAGCAAGACTGCTCTTAGGGAACGGCCTTGTGAGGGAAGTGCCCTGTGAGTAAAGTGTGAGTCTTTGGCTCGAGAGTCTTCGGCTGAGGAGAGGAGGCTACGCAAAACGCTGGAGAGGGAGAGACGAAAGAAGGAGATCAAAGGTATCAAAGGTATTTTATTAGTCACATTCACAAACACCCTGGAGGTGTAGTGAAGTGAAATGCTTTTTGCCATTTTGCAGCACACAAAAAAAGAAAACAGGCATAACACCAATGAGAGTCTTAAACACAAAGAACATCCCCCCACAATGGCTCCCACCATGAGGGAAGGCACAAAGTCCAGTCCCCAACCCCAGTTCACCCATAGTCGGGCCCATTGAGGCCTCCACAGTTGCCTCTACGGAGGCCTGATGTTCCAGGCCGTTCTCGCCGGCTGATGTTGCTCCGGCATTGGCAGAGTCCTCCCAGCCGCCTGGGAACCCTGGATTGGCCGCTTCCGCACTGGAGTCCGCGGCTTCCGAAGCCAACAAGGCCGCGCCGGTTGGAGCTCCACAACTGGCGATCTCATCTAGAGATCCCAGGCTCCCGGTGTAAAGTTCAGCGCCGCCACCCGCAGCTGGTCGCTCCACAGTCCCGCAGCTCCGCGATGTTGTTCCCGGCGGTCTCAGCTCCAGCGCAGCGACCCAGGCAAGGCATCGCCCGCTCCGCGATAGCGCTCCAGCGCTGTGCCGCTGCCGAAGCCGAGGTTCTGGGCGATCCCCGACAGGAAACGCTTCTCCAGGCCCGCTGGTAGGCCGCAAGGACGGGTCGAAGCTGCAGCCCGGAGAAAAGCCGCCTCTCCGACCAGGTAGGGACCCTGAAAGGTAGTTTCCCCCCCCCCCCCACCCCCCACCCCACATAAAAAAGTCTAGGCCTCCAAACAAAACACTTAACTAACTAAAATAAAAAATAAAAAGATGAAGAGATGTCAGGCAAACTGATTCAGTGTGATGCTTGCAGTATGTGGGAGGTCAAGGACACTGCTGGTGCCTCTGGCTGCTACAAATGTGACAAGTGCATCCAGGTGCAGCTCCTGAAGGACCGTGTTGGGGAACTGGAGAAGCCAGTGGATGACCTCAGGTTCGTCCGAGAAACTGAGTCGTTCCTCGACAAGTCCTACAGTAAGATTGTTACACCTAAGGTACTGGAAGAGAGAAGGTGGGTGACGGTGAGAAAGGGAGGGAAGCATGGAATGCAAACGTCCCCAGGTGTTGTACCTCTTGTGAACAGGTTCACCCACTTAGAAGCTGTCGGGACAGAAGACGTGTTTACACTGAGCGGCGGACTGGCTTGCGAAGCAAAAAGGGCTGTTGAGCCAAAACCAAAGAGGCCAAGATACGGGACCTGAATGTGTGGCTGAGGAACTGGTGCATGGGGCAGGGATTTAGTTTCTTAGATCACTAGGATCTGTTTTGGAGTAAGGGGGAACTGTACAAAAGGGACGGATTGCATCTTAACAGGTGGGGGACCAGCATTCTAGCAGGCAGGTTTGCCACTGCTACACGGGTGGTTTTAAACTGAATAAAGGGGGTGGGGTGTCAAATGGGATAGTCAAGGATGGAGTTAAAGGGAAAGGGGTTTCTTAAATCTGTGAGCGGCGAGACAGAGGGGGTGTAAAATGGGGGTAGAAGCAATAGGTAGCAAGGTGAAAAGTAAAAGTGGCAGGGCAAAAATCAAAAACTTTTCAACATAATTGTATAAGGGGTAAGAGTGTTGTAAAAACAAGTCTCAATGCTTTGTGTCTCAATGCAAGGAGCATTCGTAATAAGGTGGATGAGTTGAATGTGCAGATAGCTATTAATGACTATGATATAGTTGGGATCATGGAGACATGGCTCCAGTGTGACCAAGGCTGGGAGCTGAACATCCAGGGATATTCAATGTCCAGGAGGGATGGACAGAAAGGAAATGGAGATGGGGTAGCGTTGCTGGTTAGAGAGGAGATTAACGCAATAGAAAGGAAGGACATTAGCTTGGAGGATGTGGAATCGATATGGGTAGAGCTGCGAAACACTAAGGGGCAGAAAACGCTAGTGGGAGTTGTGTACAGGCCACCTAACAATAGTAGTGGAGTTGGGGATGGCATCAAACAGGAAATTAGAAATGCGTGCAACAAAGGTAAAACAGTTATATGGGGTGACTTCAATCTACATATAGTTTGGGTGAATCAAATTGGCAGGGGTGCTGAGGAAAAGGATTTCTTGGAAAGTATGCGAGATAGTTTTCTAAACCAACATGTAGAGGAACCAAGGAGAGAGCAGGCTATTCTAGATAAGGTATTGAGTAATGAGGAAGGGTTAGTTAGCAGTCTTGTTGTGCGTGGCCCCTTGGGCAAGAGTGACCATAATATGGTTGAGTTCTTCATTAGGATGGAGAGTGACATAATTAATTCAGAAACAAGCGTCCTGAACTTAAAGAAAGGTAACTTTGAGGGTATGAGACGTGAATTGGCCAAGATAGAGTGGCAATTGATTCTTAATGGGTTGACAGTGGATATGCAATGGAAGGCATTTAAAGACTGCATGGATGACCTACAACAATTGTTCATCCCAGTTTGGCAAAAGAATAAATCAGGGAAGGTAGTGCATCTGTGGATAACAAGGGAAATCAGGGATAGTATCAAAACAAAAGATGAAGCATACAAATTAGCCAGAAAAAGCAGCCTACCAGAGGACTGGGAGAAATTCAGAGTCCAGCAGAAGAGGGCAAAGGGGATAATTAGGAAAGGGAAAATAGATTATGAAAGAAAACTGGCAGGAAACATAAAAACTGACTGCAAAAGTTTTTACCGATATGTGAAGAGAAAAAGATTAGTTAAAACAAATGTAGGTCCCTTGAAGTCAGAAACAGGCGAATTGATCATGGGGAACAAGGACATGGCAGACCAATTGAATAACTACTTTGGTTCTGTCTTCACTAAGGAAGACATAAATAATTTGCCGGAAATAGCAGGGGACCAGGGGTCAAATGAGATGGAGGAACTGAGTGAAATCCAGTTTAGCCGGGAAGTGGTGTTCGGTAAATTGAATGGATTAATGGCCGCTAAATCCCCAGGGCCAGATAGGCTGCATCCCAGAGTACTTAAGGAAGTAGCCCCAGAAATAGTGGATGCATTAGTGATAATTTTTCAAAACTCTTTGAAATCTGGAGTAGTTCCTGAGGATTCGAGGGTAGCTAATGTAACCCCACTTTTTAAAAAGGGAGGGAAAGAGAAAACGGGGAATTACAGACCAGTTAGTTTAACATGTGGGGAAACTGCTAGAGTCAGTTATTAAAGATGGGATAGCAGCACATTTCGAAAGTGGTGAAATCATTGGACAAAGTCAGCATGGATTTATGAAAGGCAAGGCAAGGCAAGGCAACTTTATTTATATAGCACATTTCATACACGAGGCAGACTCAAAGTGCTTCACATAAAAACATGTCATACAATAAATGAAATAATAAAATGAAATAAAATAGAACTAAAAGAAAAGAAAAACAAAATTAAAAATGCATTATAAAAAGTGCAAAAGTTAAAAGTGCAATGTAGTTAAGATTTAGCTGAAAGCTAAAGTAAACATAAAAGTTTTCAGTCTTGTTTTAAAAGTGGTCAAAGTTGAGGCAAGTCTTAAATCTTCAGGAAGTTTATTCCAGCTATTTGTTGCATAGTAACTAAATCCTGCTTTCCCATGTTTTGTATTTACTCTGGGAATCACTAGCAGATTGGTTTCAGAAGATCTTAGCGGTCTAAAAGGCTTATATAGTGGAAGCATGTCAGTGATATACTTTGGCCCTAAACCATGTAGTGATTTATAGGTGAGCAGCAGGATTTTAAAATCAATTCTCTGACATACAGGGAGCCAATGAAAGGATTTAAGAATTGGTGTAATATGCTCAAATTTTTTGGTCTTTGTTAGAACTCTAGCAACAGCGTTCTGAACAAGCTGTAGCTGCCTGACAGTTTTTTTTGGAAGACCTGCAAGGAGACCGTTGCAATAATCTAGCCTACTATTAATAAAGGCATGTACAAGTTTTTCTAAATCTTGAGCTGACATGAGTCCTCTCAATCTTGCTATGTTTTTGAGGTGATAGTAGGCCGATTTTGTTACTGATTTGATGTGACTGTCGAAATTTAAATCTGAATCCATAATAACCCCAAGATTTCTGGCTTTGTTTGAAGTTTTCAGGGACAGAGAGTGAAGGTGTTGGGTTACTTTAAGCCTTTCTTTTTTAGCACCAAAAACAATTATCTCCGTTTTGTCCTTATTTAGTTGGAGAAAATTTTGGCACATCCAGTCTTTGACTTGCTCAATGCACTGGCACAACAGATCTATGGGGCGATAATCATTTGGTGATAGCGCTACATAGATTTGAGTGTCATCGGCATAGCAGTGGTGGTCAATATTATTATATCGCATGATTTGCCCTAGTGGGCGCATGTAGATGTTGAATAAAGAGGGCCCTAAGATCGAACCTTGCGGCACTCCACACGTCACGTTGGTTGGTTCTGATACAAAGTCTCCAATGGAAACAAAATAGTTCCTATCTTGTAAGGTAAATCATGTCTGACGAATCTTATAGAATTTTTCGAGGATGTAACTAGTAGAGTGGATAAGGGAGAACCAGTGGATGTGTTATATCTGGACTTTCAGAAGGCTTTCGACAAGGTCCCACATAAGAGATTAGTATACAAACTTAAAGCACACGGTATTGGGAGTTCAGTATTGATGTGGATAGAGAACTGGCTGGCAGACCGGAAGCAAAGACTAGGAGTAAACGGGTCCTTTTCACAATGGTAGGCAGTGACTAGTGGGGTACCGCAAGGCTCAGTGCTGGGACCCCAGCTATTTACAATATATATTAATGATTTGGATGAGGGAATTGAATGCAACATCTCCAAGTTTGCGGATGACACAAAGCTGGGGGGCAGTGTTAGCTGTGAGGAGGATGCTAGGAGCCTGCAAGGTGACTTGGATAGGCTGGGTGAGTGGGCAAATGCATGGCAGATGCAGTATAATGTGGATAAATGTGAGGTTATCCACTTTGGTGGCAAAAACAGGAAAGTACACTATTATCTGAATGGTGGCCGATTAGGAAAAGGGGAGATGCAACGAGACCTGAGGGTCATGGTACACCAGTCATTGAAAGTAGGCATGCAGGTGCAGCAGGCAGTGAAGAAAGCGAATGGTATGTTAGCATTCATAGCAAAAAGATTTGAGTATAGGAGCAGGGAGATTCTACTGCAGTTGTACATGGTCTTGGTGAGACCACACCTGGAGTATTGCGTACAGTTTTGGTCTCCTAATCTGAGGGATGACATTCTTGCCATAGAGGGAGTACAGAGAAGGTTCACCAGACTGATTCCTGGGATGTCAGGACTTTCATATGAAGAAAGACTGGATAGACTTAGCTTGTACTAGTTAGATTTTAGAAGATTGAGGGGGGATCTTATAGAAACTTACAAAATTCTTAAGAGGTTGGACAGGCTAGATGCAGGAAAATTGTTCCCGATGTTGGGGAAGTCCAGAACAAGGGGTCACAGTTTAAGGATAAGGGGGAAATCTTTTAGGACCGAGATGAGAAAAACATTTTTCACACAGAGAGTGGTGAATCTCGGGAATTCTCTGCCATAGAAGGTAGTTGAGGCCAGTTCATTGGCTATATTTAAGAGGGAGTTAGATGTGGCCCTTGTGGCTAAAGGGATCAGGGGGTATGGAGAGAAGGCAGGTACGGGATACTGAGTTGGATGATCAACCATGATCATATTGAATGACGTTGAAGGCTTGAAAGGCTGAATGGCCTACTCCTGCACTTATTTTCTATGTTTCTATGTTTCTATGAAAAAGAAAAGCAGGATGCCAGCGTGATCAAAAACACAACCCCAAAATATAGCAGACGTCTGGAGGATCGCGAATCCGACTGGAAGGGAATACTCGTTTTATTCAATGGTACACAAAACATACTCACGTATAGACTACTTCCTAGTGGATACAAAACTAATCCCTTATACTATGAACCCTAAATATCACACCAATACGATTACAGATCACTCCCCGCTAACTTTTGTTTTAAAATTAGAAGGAATGTCTACGAACAAATCGTTCTGGAGGTTTAACTCGCAAATTCTGAAAGACCCACAAGGGAGTATATATCTAAAAAAACAGAAGGACCTATTTTTTGAGACAAACGATACACCAGATATATCGACCACTTTACTATGGGAATCCTTCAAAGCATTTATTAGAGTCATTATCTCGTATCAAGCTTTTCAAAACAAAAAGAATAAGAATGAACAAAGACAATTAGAAGAACAAATCAGACAACTAGATATAGATAATGCTAAAGATCCAACTATGGATAAACATAATAAAATTTTAATACTGAAATTTAAGCTAAATAAATTATTGTCAGAGAATGTTATAAAATTATTCCAAATTACAAAACAAGAACATTTCGAATTTGGGGATAAACCCCATAAACCTTCGGCACGCCAACTGAAAAAACGGGAAAAAGATCATGCAATTTTAAAGATTAAATCAGATAGAGGGGAATTATTAACACTACCTAATGATATCAATAAAAGATTTGCTCAATTTTACAAGAATTTATACACATCGAAAACGCTAATAGACAATAATAAAGTTTCAGAATTTTTGGACAATTGTATCCTTCCAAAACTAGAACTGAAGGAACAAGAGGAACTGGGAGCACAAATTACATCTAAGGAAATAGAAGACACAATAAACACATTTAAGAATGGAAAAACACCAGGACCAGACGGATTCAGTAATGAATTTTATAAATGTTTTTACGACATAGTTACACCACGTCTACAGAAAATTTATACATATGCTTTTAAAGAACAAATTTTACCTGAAACACTAGCAGAATCAACGATCATATTAATACTTAAAAAAGATAAAGATATAGAAGAACCAGGCTCATATAGAGCTATTGCTTTGTTAAATACGGATCAAAAAATATTAGCGAAAACACTAGCTAGAAGACTAAGTCAATATGTTAGTAAATTAATAAATGAGGATCAAACGGGATTTATACCTAAGAGACATTCATTGAATAACCTGAGACGTCTGCTTAACATAATGCACTCTCACAAACCTCAAGAACAAGAGTTATCTATAATTTCATTGGACGCAGAAAAAGCGTTTGATCAAGTAGTATGGGATTATATGATTAAAGTATTGCAAAAATTTCAAATGGGAGAGAACTTCATCGCATGGATAAAATTATTATATAACAAACCCACGGCTAGAATATTAACTAATAATATACTATCTACGAATTTCCAATTATCAAGGGGCAATAGACAAGGATGTTCATTATCACCGCTGTTATTTGCTCTGGTAATTGAACCTTTAGCTGAAAAAATCAGAACACACCCGGATATTTACGGTTATAATACAAAATACTCAAATAACAAAATATCCTTATATGCAGACGATGTATTACTGTATATCACAAAACCCCAAATCAATATACCAAACATATTAAATCTAATTGAGGAATTTGGATCTTTCTCAGGATACAGAATAAACTGGAACAAAAGTGAAATTATGTCGATAAAACCGAAAGACTCAACACATCTCTTGAAATTCCCCTTTAAAATAGCCACAGAAAAATTTAAATATTTAGGAATTGAAATTACTAGAAATTATCACGCTATGTTTAATGCCAATTATAGCCCCATACTTAAGAAACTAAATAATCTAATCAAATTCTGGAAAACGCTCCCGATGTCTTTAATATTCAAGATGGCGGATGTGCGGGAGTGGGCGCCGTCTGTGTATGGCAGCCTGCCCGCAGTCCGCCTCTACACCTTTCTTTATTTTATTTTATGTTAGTGGAGGTCTTCTATGTGGGGGGTGGGGGTGGGGAAGGGGGAAACTTTATTCTTAGTCCCCTACCTGGTCGGAGAGGCAGCATCCCTCCGTGCTGTTTCTTCGCCCCGTCCTCGCGGCCTACCACCGAAAGGGGAGCGGCGTTTTCCTATCGGGACCGGCTGGGACTACAGCTTCGGCGGCGGTGGCGCAGCGCTGGGATACCAACAAGGAGCGGGCGATGCCTACCGGCCGTGCGGTAAGCTCCGGAGCGCTTTGGTCGCCGACTTCCAACATCGCGGAGCTGTGGCTGCGGGCGTTCGGCAGCGGGCGGCGCTGGATTGGATTTGGAGCGCCGCAGAGCCAGAGATCGAGTTCGCCGGGGTCGGAGCTCCAGCCGGCGCGGCCGGAGGACTACGAGTGCCGCGGTCTCCGCTCTCCGGGGAGGGGACAGCCGCTCCAGACTTTTCCAAGCCGCTGAGGAATGTTTCACCCGACGCCGATGTTTCATCTTTACGGCAAGAGGGCCCTGAAAATCATCGGACTGGCTGCACGGCCACAGATGGGCCCTGACCTCGGGATGTTTCACAGAGGAAGAGGACTTAACTTTCTGGTGCCTTTCCCCCGCAGTGGAAATGTTTTGATTCTGCTGTGGGGGGATGTTTGTGTTGAACTCTGTAATATGTTGTGTCCATTTTTATTCATTTTTTTTTAAAAACCTTTTTCTATGGTTTGCAATGGAACTTATTATTATTTAAATTATGTAAAGCGCTTTGGGGTCAATGCAAATTGGCTTAAAATGCACTATATAAATAAAGTTTACTTACTTACTTACTTACTAATAGGTCGAATAAATGCTATAAAAATGATCTTTTTACCACAAATCCTATATTTATTTCAATCAATACCTATATATCTTCCAAAAAAGTTTTTCAAAAAACTAGACTCAGACATTACAAATTTTATATGGGATTATAAATCCCACAGAATACAAAGAGCACACCTTAGTAAACCAAAAGAGATGGGTGGTCTAGCGCTCCCTAACTTTATGTACTATAATTGGGCAGTAAATATTAAAAATATGAGTCACCTGCTGGACAATTCTGCCCAGCAGGTGGACTGGATTGTAATGGAGAGAGAGGACTGCTCTCCGTGTAATATAGGAGCGACTCTCCTCTCACCAATGAATCTGAATAACAAAAATTAAAATTAAAATCCAATGATACATAGCACAATTAGAACTTGGAAACAAATAAAACAGAATCTAAAAGTAAGAAATCTATCTCTGTTAATACCAATAGTCAATAACCCGTCGTTTAAACCTTCAATTATAGATAAATCATTTACACAATGGGAAAGAATGGGAATCAAAACGCTCAGAGACATGTATGAATTAGGAAAATTATTATAATTTCAACAATTACAACTGAAATATAATTTGAAAAATAATCAATATTTTAAATATCTTCAAATCCGTGACTATCTGAAAAAATACACAAAAGACTATCATAACATGCCCCCAGGCTTATTGGATGAAGCCATGAAGACAAAGGCGGAATCAGCAAATCTAATATCATACTTATACAACATTATTTTAAATATAGAAATACCTACAACCGATGGTATTAGAAGAGACTGGGAACAAGAACTAGCTATAAACATTTCAAAAGAGAGCTGGGATAAACACTTACTATATGTGCATAAATGCTCGATCAATGTACGACATACCCTAATTCAATATAAAACATTACATAGACTATATTATTCAAAAACTAAAATAAATAAACTTTTCCCCAATGTCTCACCCATTTGTGATAAATGTCAGTCACAAGAAGCTACCATAGCGCACTCTTTTGTTTTTTGTATGAAAATCCAAAAATTCTGGAACGAAATATTTGAAATCTTCACAAAATTAATTAAAATAAAACATGTACCAAAAGCAGAATGGATCATTTTTGGAATATCAGAAGGTAACCCCGAATTAAAAGTGTTTCAAAAGAACTTACTTAATTACGGGCTAATAATGGGAAAAAAACTTATACTCAAATTTTGGAAAAATGCTCCAATACCAACAATAAAAATGTGTATTTCAAACATGTTCGAAACACTACAGCTGGAAGAGATGAGACTCCTCCTAGCAGGCAAAGCAGACCACTTCCAAAAGACGTGGTCTGCATTTATGGAACTATTACAAGCATAAGGTGCAATAGTAATTTAAAATATAAATGGTACCAGGATCTGGTAACGGGGGGTATAAAATTAAAAAAAACAAAAAAAACACGGTTGGTATATCCTTTTTTTCGGAGTTTTGTGTTATAATAGAGCGATTGTTTTTCCTTTTTTTCTTTTCTTTCTAGGGTCTATTTTCTTTCTTTACTTCCTTCTCTAACTTCTTCCCTAAGGGGCTTTCTTCTCTCAACACTTTCCTGCACCTTCACAATTCTTGCTCACTTTCCTTACTTCTTTTATTTCTACCTTTTTTTAAAGCTCGAAAAACGAAGTGGTACAACAAATGTAATAATATATATGTGATGTGTATTACTGTAATTTACTGTACTTCTAATAAAAATAAAATATTTAAATTTTTTAAAAAAAAATCTTCAATTGGAAAATCTGGAATGAAGTTCCAGCTGAGTTCAGCTGGAACTCTATGAAGTGGCAGCAACTACTGGGATTCTGACTGGTCTAAGTCTCACTCCATTTAGTCCATTGCCAATGGAGCCATATCTACTGGCAGATGAATACGTAAGGCAGAGAAAGATGCAGACCTAACGATGGAAAATGAGAATAGTAAGGAGAAACAGGGGCGGCACGTTGGCACAGCAGGAGAATTGCTGCCTTACAGTGCCAGAGACCCAGGTTCAATCTTGACTAAGGTTGCTGTTTATATGGAGTTTGTACGTTCTCCCCGTAACCTGCATAGGTTTTCTCTAGGTACTCTGGTTTCCTCCCACACTCCAAAGACGTACAGGTTTGTAGATTAATTTGCTTCGGTAAAATTGTAAATTGGCCCTGGTGTGTGTAGGATGGTGTTAGAATGCGGGGATTGCTGGTTAGCGCCGTCTCGGAGGGCCAAAGGGCCTGTTTCTGCGCTGTATCTCTAAACTAAAGAGAAGTGCAACGTAGTCAGCATGGACATAGCAATTGAAAGAGTTAATTTCTGTATGGTACAACTCAATGACTCAATGGCCCTGTAACATGACCAGTTGGTGTTCACCCAATAACAGAATTTTACATAGCTTCCATTGCAGCATTGGTTTTCACCCAATAACACAATTTCATATTATTTCTTCTGAAGCAAAAGATATTCCTCGCATTGACAACCAAATAGCTGTAACCACAGGGGGATGAAGCAACACGATCAGTAAAGTATATTCAAGGCGTACAATGCCTAAAATGGTAAAACATTATATTGTTAATGCTTCCCTGAGTCCATCATCGGTTTGCCAAGACGTTCTTTCCTTGAGTCAGGTCTGGGCATGGATCAGGGCAGAAAACTCAGCTTATAAACTTCTTTTATTTCTACCTTTTTTTAAAGCTCAAAAAATGAAGTGGTACAACAAATGTAATAATATATATGTGATGTGTATTACTGTAATTTACTGTACTTCTAATAAAAATAAATTATTTAAAAAAAACACACAAAAAAACACAACCCCTTTGACAGGGTGAAGTTGAATGGGACATGTAGGTGCATGAATCGGTGAAAGTTAGAAGCCAGATGCAGCTAGTAGTTAAGAAGACAAATGGCATATTGGCCTTTATTTCCAACGGGAAAGAGTTCAGAAATAGGGCAGTTATGTTACAATTGCACATTGGTGAGGCCAAACCTGAAGCAGGTTAGACCAATGAAAGGATATAGTTGCACTGGAGTAGTTCAAAAGAGATTCAGGCTAATTCCTCGGGTGAGATGATGGTCCTACCAAGAAAGACTAAATAGGTTGGGCCTATTCCTCTGTTTCCACTGCTTAGTTTATTACTGTTACATGTACTGAGGTACAGTGAAAAGCTTTTGTTTGTGAGCAATCCAGTCACTAAAAAGACTGTACATGATTACTATCTACAGTGCACGGATTAATGATAAAGGATACAACATTTTGTGCAAGATAAAGTCCAATAAAGTTTGAAGGATAAGGAATCTATGCGGGCAGCTGTCAAGATATTTTCACTTGTGGGAAATAAAAAAATTAGGCACTTAGAAACTATTTCTCTTTTTTCTTTTTTACTTTTCTCCCTCACTCTCTCTCTCTTTACATTTTATTTTATTTTCTTTTCACACACTACACGTTTTTCTACTCTCTATTATCTAGTTTCTTTTTCTCTCTCTCATTTAAAAAAATAAATAAATAATGAAGCTGTACATAGAATGTAACATGCCAACATATATTTGGCACCTGAAAAAAGGTACCACTGTATTGTACCTACTTCTAATAAATAAAATTTAAAAAAAAATAAACTATTTCTCACAGACAGAGTAAATTTTTCTACCCCAACGCAAATGGCCTGCCCTTGCTCTTATTTTCTTGCTTAGTTTAGTTTAGTTTAGTTTAGTTTAGATACAGCGCGGAAACAGGCCATTCGGCCCACCGAGTATGCACTGACCAGCAATCCCCGCACACACATTAACACTATCCTACACACACTACTTACAATTTACACTTATACCAAGTATACAAACCCAAGCCTATTAACCTAGAAACCTGTATGTCTTTGGAGTGTGGGAGGAAACCGAAGATCTCGGAGAAAACACACGCAGGTCATAGGGAGAACGTTCAAACTCCATACAGACAAGCATCGTTGTTAGGATCGAACCTGGGTCTCCGGCGCTGCAAGTGCTGTCAGGCAACAACTCCACCACTGCGCCACCGTGCCGCACAAATAATTTATTAATGATTTTCGGATAAAAGGACTGAATGAAAATGTGGTCTTTGCAGCTCGACACTCTCTTCAGCTAGGTGTGGATCCAAGAATCAGACCACTCCAGACAGTTGGGAATAAATGAGTTAACAAATTTTACAGCTGTTTATTAAAATGTGCCAGAATATCAACGGGGAGCAAATGAAATCCAGTTGTCAACAAGATGTGAACAATTACTTTATCCTTCATGTTGCTGGGCACTACTTAAAACAGGTTGCCACCGCAGCCTTTCTTATGCAAAAAGGAAAAGACAAGCAACAGTTCATGTGGCTCGTTTTCAGGCTGAGGCAGGAGAAATTATATCAGAGAATAGTGAATAGACAAAGGAAACAATAATTTGACCACAGGAGATACAGAAAACTGTACTGAAATATGAGAGAACAGAAAGTCTGTAGGGAAGGAGGAACTGAAAGGAAGTAGAAAATGAAATGAGACTGAAATGAAGGAGATAGCTGTGGAGCTTCCAGAGAAGGTTATTAAATAAACAGGTTTATTTACAGGTAATAAACTGGTTAATAGATAGAAAAAAAAGTTTTTGTTTTAAAATATTCTGGTGAAGCAATAACCCTCGATATGAAAAAGTTACATTGAGCCCACACATACAGCATTAGACCTTTCTGCTCAATAAAATCTATCCACGTCTTTATTTGACTGAAGTCCAATAAAATACAATTTCCCATAACACGAAAAACGCTATTCTCAATTTCATATGAATAATCTACGCAGAAATGACACAGAATCACTTACTGGTTAAAGGGGGAGATTGCTCGCATTTGATACTGATCCTGTTCTTCAGCTTATTAGTTTCGATTTTTTTGTTGCGTGGATGCAAAGCCAGCTTTTTTTTACTTCTTCTCTTCCTTCTCTTCCTTCTCTTCCAAGCATTCCTTCCAGAAAAAGTATTAAAACAATTATACTTCTTCTGAGTAGAAACAAGAAACTGCACATGCTGGCTTACTGAAACAAAACATAGAAACATAGAAACATAGAAAATAGGTGCAGGAGTAGGTCATTCGGCCCCTCGAGCCTGCACCGCCATTCAATATGATCATGGCTGATCATCCAACTCAGTATCCTGTACCTGCCTTCTCTCCATATCCCCTGATCCCTTTAGCCACAAGGGCCACATCTAACTCCCTCTTAAATATAGCCAACGAACTGGCCTCAACTACCTTCTGTGTCAGAGAATTCCAGGGATTCACCACTCTCTGTGTGAAAACAAAGTGATAGGGTAACTTGTTGGGTCAAACAGTATCTCAAGAGAACATGGATAGGTGGCCTTTCAGGTCAGGACCCTTCTTCAGTCTCTGAAGAAGACACTTTGTGGGTGTTTTTTTTACTCTTCTAATCCAGTGTATCCCAGTCAATGTTAAAGTGCAATCTCCTTTGCATTAGGAAAATCAAGAACCCATTGGGTGGCTGATTCAAGAAATAAACTGCTTTGATTCAGATTTGATTTGATTTAAATGGACCGTTTCACAGTTATGACAGTTCCACACACTGATTCTCACCTGGTGTCAGACCTATAGGCAGTTAATCATTGGGGTATTAGAGTCCTTACATGATTAAATTGTTCCTGATTTACAAAAAGATATGAATGGTTTAAATGTGCGGGAAGTTTAGTTTAGTTTAGTGTGGAAACAGGCCCTTCGGCCCACCAAGTCCACGCCGACCAGCGATCCCTGCATATTAACACCATCCTACACACACTAGGGACGGGATGCAAGCAGAAGCCTCCACATGGCACACTTGCACACAACAGAAATACGACACAGAACGAGTTGGAAATACGACTTACACGAGAAGTGGGTGATTGTCAAAACCCCCAACTCGACGTTATGTAAAATAGTTGGGCAATTAGTTTATAGTTTTGTAGTATGAAGAGCACTGTGTTATTTGTGGTATTTTATCCACATTAAATTGATTAAAGGTTCAAGTTATTAGTTTTGACCCCAACGTTGAAGGGGGAGATGTAATGTAATTAAAGTGAAGGGGCAGATGTGATGTATATGTAATGTAAATGCCAGTGCCCCTTGAGGCCAAAAGCAGAAGCTGGCAAATGTGCCTGTGCCTCGTGACTGAGGTCAGGTGACCTTCTAGAAGTTTCCTGTTTGTGCATATTAAATCCTTCTTACAAGATGTCGGACGTGTATTCATTGTGCTAGTCACAACAGGGTAATACGGAAAACATTACACCAACCTTCTAAACCAGACTCCAATGCGGAGCTTCATCAAAGGTCTTATGAGTCCATCTAAACAACATCTAATGCTTTGCTTTTATCAATACGCTTAGTTAACTCCTCATAGCCCAAACAGATTGTTCAGATGGGATCTGCTCTTGACAAAGCCATGCTGGCACTGATTCAAACCTGTCATTCCAAGTGATCATTAATCTTGTCCCTTAACTCTTTATCCAATAACTTTCCTACTACTGATGTTTGGCTCACAGGTCTAGAATTACCTGGCTTTTCTCTTGCTGCCTTTTTTTGAAAAGGGGGTTACATTCATGGTCCCCCTATCCACCAGAACGTCATCTGTGGTCGGCAAGGATTTAAAAATCTTACTTGAAATCCCTTGCAATCTTTTGCCTTGCCTCTCACATTAGCCTAAAGTACATCTCCTGTGATAAATCCCAGCCAATCCTGGGGATTATTCAATCTTCAAGCCCACTAAGACATAAGGTACCTTCTCTTGATTTATGGAGACTTGCTTTCAGCAGAGCCTTGCAAGAGCAGGATAATGAGATTGAGAGGGAAAAATAGATCAGCCATGATCGAATGGTAGAGTAGACTCGATGGGCTGAATGGCCTATTTCTATTCCTATGTCTTCTAGTTTCCCCCTTGCCTTCAATAATTGTCTTTGGGCGGCACAGTGGGGCAGAGGGTGAGCTACTACCTTACAGCGCCAGAGACCCCGGTTCGATCCTGACTTCGGATGCTTGTCAGTACAGAGTTTGTACGTTCTACCCGTGACCAGCGGAGGTTTTCTCTGAGATTTTCGGTTTCCTCCCACACTCCAAAGTTGTACAGGTTTGTAAGTTAATTGGCTTGGTGTAACTGTAAAATTGTTCCTAGTGTAGGTTAGTGTTAATGTTCAAGAATCGCTGGTAGGCGTGGACTTGATGGGCTGAAGGGCCTGTTTCCATGCTGTATCTCTAAGCTAAACTAAACTAAACTAAAAATCAGCCTTCAATAACCTTCAACATGCACAGTTTCTTCTGCCTCAGCAATTTCTCGGGTTTATTTTCTCCCTCCTCACTCTTGATTGTCTCGTGGTTCTCCCAGCAGAATTTATCATCTGCGTCCCTGAAGGCAGACAAAGAGTATTTGTTTGATTTTCAAGCCATTTCCTTATTCCCTGTTCTAATTCTCCCATCTCTCCCATATTTGCGCTTCCTCCTGCTTTCACTTAGCTCCAAAAGTTCATAAATCCATTTGATCGTCTAGTTTAATCTCATATTGCATTGGTCTATTCTTCATCAATTTCTTGTGTTCTAAAATGCTACCAGTCCTTTGGCCACTGTTATTTCTGGCAACTTTATTAGCCTCTTCCGTTGATTTAGCACTATCTTAAATTTCGCTTATCAAAAGCATTGGCAAATTTCCACAAATTTCGCTTATCAAAAGACTTCCGATGGCGCCATGGAGCATTAAGGCATGGCATTAAGCTTCTCTCCCGCAAAAATTGCAAAAAAAGCCGTTTTTAAGTCAGCACTGCTTAAAAAAAAACTCACCGGACCTGCTTGGTGTCGTGTAAAGGTGACATCATCAGAAGGTGACGTGAAAATCAGGGAGATTAACGGTAAAATCGGGAGTTTTAAATGAGAAAAGAAAAAGGCTCAAGAGCACCTAAGAAAAACACTATTAGTCTTCAGCTCGAGAAAGTATTGGATACTCTGCAAACGACAGAAGAAGGTTCAGAAGAAGAAGAATCTTACAGCCAAGGGTCTCTGCTTGAAATGGCGACAAAAGGAGACAAGAAGGAGAAAGAGGTAAAACTAATGCTTTTAGATATGACTGCTACAATCAATATTACACTGGAGAAGATGCAGAGTATGGAGTCTCATATGGAGAGTAACAAGCAGAGTCTGGAGACTAATATGGAGAGTAATAAGAAGAGTATGGAGACGAGCATGGAAAGAATCTCTCAAAAAATTGATAATACTTGCAGTGAGTTAAAAGAACTGAAGAAGCAATATAAGGAATTTGAAAAGAGACTAAAGTCAGAGTGTGTCAGAATTGAAAATGATTACAACAAGAAATTTAAAGGTGTGAAGGATGATATCGGAAAATTGGATGAGATAATGGGAGAGATGGAGATTGAGATAAAAGAGATGGTCACGGAAATAAGGAGTTTGAAAAAATCACAGAAAACTGAAGAGGAAAAACTTGGAAGAATGACTGATAAATGTCTGGACTTGGAAGCAAGATATCGAAGACAAAATCTGAGGATTCTCGGAGTAGAGGAAGGATGAGAGGGACATGAATCTCAAGCATGTACTTTCGTTACTGATTTACTCAAAGATGTCTTTGAACTGTCGGAAGAACCAAGAATAGACATCGCTCAGCAAGTTGGGCATGTTGCAAGAGGAACAAATTATTCAAGACAGATAATTGTGAAATTCCGTGATATCTCTTCAGTGGAATTTATATTGAGAAAGATTACCCATGGGAAGAAGCTGTCATACCGTGGGGATAATGTTCGAATCTTCCGCGATTACCCACCTGAGGTAGTCAGGAGAATGAGATTGTTCACACCGGCAAGACACACTCTGAAGGATGTCCCCGGAGTTAGATATGGGGTCGTTTTTCCCGGTAGAATGAAGATATCTTATAACGGCACTGAACACTCATTTACAGATCCGGGAAAAGCTTTAAAGTATGCAGAGGATATCGTTAAGAAAACATCGGGGGAAGCTGTCGACAAGGAAGAAGATTGAACTTTTTAATTCTTATGATAGAGTTTTGAACTGGTTAAAATGGCCGAGCTTTCCAGACAATTATGAAGCTTATCTCTCTGGAATGTGTTTTTGGAGAGCCATGGCCATATTTCACCTTGAACGAAAAGTTCAAAGTTTAACCCCTTGGTACCTGCTTGTATGGTAGTTAACCCTTTGGTACCTGCTTGTATGGTGTTGGTGGTACACAAAATTGCTGGGGAAACTCAGCGGGTGCAGCAGCATCTATGGAGCGAAGGAAATAGGCGACGTTTCGGGCCGAAACCCTTCTTCAGACTCTGTATGGTGTTGGTACCTGCTTGTATGGTAGTTAAAGAATGGGATATTATGTAACAATCCTGGGTGGATATATATGGTAAAGTTTTGATTAGATTAAGATTAGATAAGTTGGAAAGACATATATACTTATATAATCGTGTATATGTTGTGTTTTATATTAGTTTTTTTACTTCTTATGTCTTTTCCTGATTTCTTTCGGCTTTCACTGGCGCTGGTTTGATAAATTCATATAAGAAAAGACAAAATATGAAACGGTATGTAAGTTTTTATGAGGCTTTACCAAGGGGGAGGAGCTCAATGTATAACAACATCACGGAGGTCTATACATTTTTTGCCATCATTGATGGCTATTCGTCCTTAAGGTATCTTTTCTTAGATACCTTAATAGCACCTTTTTTTTTTAAGCACAATCAAGATTTTTATTTGTTTATTTATTTTTTTGTAAGTAATTGTATATCACATTTTTTCTTTCTTTTTCTAAGGCACTTTACAAGAAGGAGATGCAATATAAATCTAATAACTCGGGATGACCACCCAACTCCCAGAATTCTGAGGTATTTGGTTGCACCATATGATTCAGGAATATTATCTTGATTTACAAGACAATAGACAAATAAAGAATGGAGGAATTACATTTTGTAGTTGGAATATAAGGGGTGCCAATGAACCAATTAAGAGGGGTAAAATTTTTGCCCAACTAAAATCTTTGAAAAGCGACATAATGTTTTTGCAGGAAACGCACATGAAACAACAAACACAAATGAGATTAAAGGCGAAGTGGATAGGCCAAACATACTATTCCTCATTTACTTCTAAATCTAGGGGTACGGCTATTCTTATTAGAAAAGGTATTCCTTTTAAATTAAAGAATACTATATCAGATAAAGAGGGAAGATATATTATAGTTTCGGGAGAAATTTATGCAACCCCACTAACTATGATAAATATTTACGCTCCGAATTTTGACAACCCCCAATTTTTTGATAAAATTATAGACTTATATACTTAAGGGGTTGATGGTGGAGATGAAATGGCACAGATTTATAGATCGCATGTATGAACTCCAAAAATCCCTGCCTGGCGAAAAAATAAAACGGGGAAGGCGGCTAACGAGGGAAATCAAGGATCGTGTTAAATCCAAGGAAGAGGCACATAAATGGTCAGAGCTAGCAGCAAACTGGAGGACTGGGAGAAATTTAGATCTCAATAGAGGAGGACAAAGTGGGTAATTATGAGGGGGGGAAAGAGCATGAAAGAAAGCTTGCGGGAATATAAAAACTGACTCTAAAAGCTTCTTTAGATATGTAAAAAGGAAAAGATTAGTGAAGACAAATGTTGGTCCCTTGAAGTCAGAGACAGGTGAATTTATAATGGAAAACAATGAAATGGCAGAATAACTAAACAAGTACTTTGGTTCTGTCTTCACTGAGGAAGACACAAACAATCTCCCAGAAATACTAGGGGACAGAGGATCTAGTGGGGGGGAGGAACTGAAGGGAATCCACATTAGTCAGGAAATGGTGTTAGGTAAACTGTTGGGACTGAAGGCAGATAAATCTCCAGAGCCTGATGGTCTGCATCCCAGAGTACTCAAAGAGGTGGTCCTAGAAATCGTGGATGCATTGGTGATCATTTTCCAATGATCTCTCGACTCTGGATCAGTTCCTGTGGACTGGAGGGTAGCCAATGTACAACACTTTTTAAGAAAGGGGGGAAAGAGAAAACGTGGAATT
The DNA here is from genome assembly GCF_010909765.2 of Amblyraja radiata. NCBI lineage: Eukaryota > Metazoa > Chordata > Chondrichthyes > Rajiformes > Rajidae > Amblyraja > Amblyraja radiata. Next base: position 170,970,110 of record NC_045956.1, read on the forward strand.
ATAGACCAGTTAGCCTTACATCGGTAGTGGGGATGATGCTGGAATCGATTGGTAAAGATGTTATAGCAGCATTGGAAAGCAGTGACAGGATCGGTCAAAGCCAGCATGAATTTATAAAAGGGAAATCAGGCTTGACTAATCTTTTGGAATTTTTTGAGGTAACAAGTAGAATGGATAAGGGAGAGCCAGTGGATGTGGTGTATCTGGACTTTCAAAAAGCCCTTGACAAAGTCCCACATAAGAGATTAGTGTGCAAAATTAGAGCACATGGTATTGGGGGTAGGGTATTGACATGGATAGAGAACTGGTTGGAAGACAGGAAGCAAAGAGTAGGAATTAACAGATCCTTTCCAGAATGGCAGGCAGTGACTAGTGGGGTGCTGCAAGGCTCGATGCGAGGACCCCAGTTATTTACAATATATATTAACGATTTAGACGAGAGAATAAACTGGTGGCAAGAACAGGAAGGCAGATTATTATCTGAATGGTGTCCGATCAGAAAAGGGGAGGTGCAATGAGACCTGGGTGTGTTTGTACATCAGTCACTAAAAGTAAGCTTACAGGTACAGCAGGCAGTGAAGAAAGCTAATGGCATGTTGGCCTTCATTGCGAGAGGATTTGAGTTTAGGAGCAAGGAGGTCCTACTGCAGTTGTACAGGACCCTGGTGAGACCACACTTGGAGTATTATGTGCAATTTTGGTCTCCTAATTTGAGGAAGAACATTATTGCTATTGAGGGAGTGCAGCGTAGGTTCACCACTTTAATTCCCGGGATGACGGGACTGACATATGATGAAAGAATGGGTCGACTGGGCTTGAATTCTCGGGAATTTAGAAGGCTGAGAGGGATTCTTTTTGAAACACATAAAATTCTTAAAGGATTGATCAGGCTAGATGCAGGAAAAATGTTCCTGATGTTGGGGGAGTACAGAACCACGGGCCACAGTTTAAAAATAAGGGGTAGGCAATTTCGGACTGAGATGAGGAAAAACTTCTTCACTCAGAGAGATGTGAATCTGTGGAATTCTCTGCCACAGAAGGCAGTGGAGGCCAATTCATTGGATGTTTTCAAGAGGGAGTTAGATTCTGCTCTCAGGGCTAAAGGAATCAAGGGATATGGGGACAAAGCAGGAATGGGGTACTGATCATATTGAATGGCAGTGCCGGTTCGACAGGCCGAATGGCCTACTCCTACTTTTCTACGTTTCTCCAGAGATACCTCCAGACACACTGGTTACCCCAGCACTTTGTGTTTAGATTTGAGATACGTATGAGAAACAAGACCTTTGCCCCAATGTGCAGCACTACTCCTACACACTAGGGACTATTTACTGAAGCCAATTAACCTACAAACCGGCACCTCTTTGTAAAGTGGGAGGAAACCGGAGCACCCAGAGAAAACCCATGCAGTCACAGGGAGAACGAAAAAAACACTTTTCCAAATCGAACCCGGGTCTATGGCGCTGTAAGGCAGTATCTCTACTGCTGCACCACCGTGCCGCCACTTGTGTCACAGGATGCTTTGTTATCAGCTCTATTACTTACCTTATGGAGTTTAGCACTACTCTGGGACTTCTCTGTAAGGAGAGCAATGTTAGTCTGCATAGATGTCTCAATAACTGGTGCCGTCCCTTGTCATTTCGCATCCTTAAAAATTGTCCAGTTCTAGGAAAGGTCTCAACAATAGTGAAAGATTCAGATGGGGGGGGGTGGTGGTGGTGGTTAAGGTTGAGATCCAATTTAGTCTCATAAAGTTGCCAAGGGTAACAAAGGAACAACAGGTAAAATTACAGACTAAAAGTTAATGCAGGATGATGCACCCTGGGGGAATTTGGTGACACACTGATTCAGTCAATAGTGTTGAACAGATGCTGCAATAGTTATTAGAAAATCTGGGAGTGATAACTGCCCGACTATTAAGGTGCCTGGTTTCTGCAGAGTAGCAATCAGTAAAGTGCAGTGATTATGGGCTACAAAGACATATCAGTCAAACGTCAATCAGGAGCCCAATTGGCTAAGTGCTGTGGAGCAGCCTGAGGCAAAAGAACTGCATTCAGTTCTGATCAGCCCAGCACAAATGGACAGACGCAGCCTGGATACTGTGCAGGGAGAGGTCAGTCTAAGGATGTGCTGGTGTTGGAGAGGGTCCAGAGGATGTTTACAAAAATTATCCCGGGGATAATTGGTTTAACGTGTGAGGATCATTTGACGGCACTGGGCCTGTACTTGCTGGAGTTTAGAAGGATGAGGGGGCGGTTGATTATCCGCATTCTTCTGAGGACCAGATCCCGGGCATTCAGGTCTGGTGATGCAGAGGTCTACAGGAAGTCCAGATACGACCTTGACAAAGCCCATCAAAAAGGCCGACGGGGCTTTTGCTCAAAGCTGGAGGATGAGGCGGATGTTCGGCAACTGTGGCAAGGCTTGAATGACATCACCTCCTACAAGGTGAAATCAGGAGGAAGCTCAAACCACAGCGAAGCATCGCTCCCTGGCAAGCTAAATGCGTTCTGCGCACGCTGTGATAGGGAGTACACTGATGTGCTTTCCCAAGCCTCCATGATGATATTCTAGTCACAGTCACAGAGGCCGACGTCAGAAGATCCTTCAGTGGGGTGAACCCTCGGAAAGCGCCTGGACCTGATGGTATACCCGGTCTGGTTCTCAAAACCGGTGCAGACCAACTGGCGGGAGTTTTTGCGGACATTTTCAGCCTCTCATTACGGAGGTCTGAGGTTCCCACCTGCTTTAAGAAGGCATCAATAATAATGTGCCTCAATGACTTTCAACTAGTGGCACTAACGTCTGTGGTGATGAAGTGCTTTGAGAGGTTGGTTATGGTGCCTATCAACTCCTACCTCAACAAGAACCCTGACCCACTACAGTTTGCCTACCGTCTCAACGGGTCAACGGAGGATGCAATCTCACTGGCTCTCCACTCCGCACTGGACAACTTAGACAATAAAAACACTTACGTCAGGCTGCTGTTTATAGACTGCTGCTCGGCGTTCAATACCATTATCCCCTCCTTGCTGGCTACCATCTCTTGGATGGCCTGGAGAAGGACGCCAAGACCAAGAGCAGTGTCGTTCCTGTTGACGGTAGAGGGATCAGTAGAGCGTTCCTTGTAGCCAAGGTCCGGAGGGCAAGGAGCATCGCCAATCCACCTAGTGGGAGGAGCAGCGGCTCTGCTGTCAGTGACAGAAGGACTGGTGATGGGATCTAGGGAGTGGGCAGGGCCGAAGATGTCCTGGTTGGGTTGCGCTTGGGCCTGGCCAAGCTGGCCATCCGCGAGTCACGGCACCAGGTGGAAAAAGGCTTTGCACGAGCAAGACCCTTTGCTGGGGTTACGTCTGCGCCCGGGTGGTGTTAGAGAGGGACACAGTTGTTTAGTAGTTATTTAGTACATTTGTAAGGATTGTAACATAGTTGGTGATTCTGTACTATGGTGGTGAGTGTGTTACCACGGTTTCGTTTTTTTTATTTTTGGTTTTGCATCGTGATTGTAATTAAATTAATTATTTTTGATACCAAAAATAAAAGCTGGTTATCATGTTCCTAGGCCTGGCCAAGCTGGCCATCCACGAGTCACAGCGCCAGGCGGAAGAGAGGGCTTTGCCCGAGCCAGCTTCCTGCCACTTTTCCGGGGTTATGTCCGCGCCCGGGTGGTGTTCGAGAGGGACTACGCTCTGTCCACAGGCACCCTGGGGGCTTTCCAGAACCGCTGGGCACCGCGGGGGGCCGAAGGTTTAGTTGAGGTTTTTTTATTGTCATGTGTACCATCGTACAATGAAAAGCCTTTGTTTGCGTGCTATCCAGTCAAAGAAAACACTATGCATGTTGTTAAATTACAGAGACAAGAAAATATCCAGCAGGTAACCCAAATATCTAAACATTTAAATTATAAGTACCAATGTAATAGCAATTTCATCAATGGAGCAAATATGGAAGGAAATGTTTATGGAAATGGAGAAGAATGAGTGTGAGAAAGAAAATGTTTACGTGCGAGATGCCAAGACCAGATAACGTGGAATAGTACAGCACAGGAAGATGCCCTTCAAAGTACTTGCCAAACATGCCATGTTCAACTAATGTCTGTCTGCACGTGATCCATTCCATTCTCTTCCATTTGCCGCATGACGAGTTCTACTGCAGGTTTGATAGACAGAAACATAACCCTCCCCCACTCCTCCCCAATCTCCCTTTCACGCCTACTTACAGCGTGACTCCAGTCTCAAGTCTGAAGAAGGGTCTCGACCCGAAATGTCACCCATTCCTTCTCTCCAGAGATGCTCCCTGTCCCGCTGAGTTACTCCAGCAGTTTGTGTCAACCTCCAGTCTGCAAAGACTGGACCCTTACCCACCCACTCCTCTCCAATCACCACTTCACATCCACATACAGCCTGACTCCAGTCTGCAAAGAGTGGGCCCTCATCCACTACCCACCCCCTCCTTGCTGCCCAACATCAGTCTGGCCATTTCTCCATCACTAACAATAGAAATGGAGGAGGTGGAAAAGCTATTCAGAAGACCGGAAAGCTGGGAATTCTCCAGGACCGGACAATGTTTCCCCCTCTATCTCAAGCTCTGTGCCGAACAACTAGCACCAGTCTACACAGATATTTTCAATCAGTCCTTGGAAACCTGCACTGTCCCTGCCTGCTTCAAAGTCTCCATTATTGTTACAGTACCCAAAAAGCCAAGGATTACTGGTCTTAATGAGTACAGGCCTGTCGCACTGACCACTGTAATCATGAAAATCCTTGAAAGACTTGTGCTGGCCCACCTTAAAAATATCACAAACCCCCTGCTGGACCCTCTGCTGTTTGCATACCCGGCCAATAGATCAGTGGATGACGCAGTCAACCTAGACCTGCACTTCATCCTCCAGCGCCTAGACCGCAGGGGACCTATGCAAGGATTTTGTTTGTGGATTTTAGCTTGCATTCAACAACATTGTGCCAGAGCTACTACACTCCAAAATCTCCCAGTTAACTGGAACCTTGAAGGAAATCTAGAGATATGCAAGGGAAAGGTGTGAAAATGACAGATCAAAACAGGCGATGTTAAGGAAATGTAGAATGGCTCATTGTTAGCTGAGGGGAAGGTGACAAAGAAGCATACAATCAGTAAAATTAATCAGAAGGACAATGAAACTAGTCGGAGAAGTAGGGTGGGGGAGAGACGAAAAGAGAGGGACCGCAAGGGTTACTTGTAGTTAGAGAAATCAATATACATACCACTGGGTTGTAAGCTGCCCAAACGGAATATGAGGTGCTGTCTAAAGAAGGGACCCTACTTGAAACAATGCCTCTTCATAATAATCATGATCATACTTTATTAGCCAAGTATGTTTTACAACATATGACGAATTTGATTTGCCACAGTCATACCAAATAAAAAGCAACAGAACATACAAAATATTTTTTGACATAAACATCCACCACAGTGACTCCTCCACATTCCTCACTGTGATGGAAGGTGAAAAAAAAGTTCAATCTCTTCCCTTCTTTGTTCTCCCGCGGTCATGGGCCTCGAGCCTTCCGTTGACGTGACGATCTTGACTCCCGTAGTTGGCAGCGGGCCCTCCGTGTTGGGACGAATCTCAGCTCCCCAGCGCTGGGCGATTTACCCCAGGTCGGGGCTCGTCGAAACCTTCTGCGGTTCCGATGGCAAGTCCACGTCCCCACGGTGGGGCTCAAAGTCAGTCCTGAGCAAGGCCGCCAGCTCCATGATGTTAGGCTGCAGAGCGACTGGAGATACAATCCGGAAAACAATCACATCTCCGGCAAGGTAAGAGATTGATACAAAAAAAGATTCCCCCGATCCCCAACCCCACATAAAACAAACCAGAGAACATTAACACAAACTTTTAAAACACACTAAAAATAACAAAAAAAAAGACGGAATGACAGACAGATTGTTGGCGAGGCTGCCATCGTGCGTTGCCCTCCAGAGATACTAACTGACTCGTTGAGTTACTCTGGCTTTTTCTGTGTTGTGCAGGATTCCAGCATCTGCAGTTTCTTGTGTCCCTTTCTATCCGCGTATCTCTCTAAACAATCCTTAAATACCATTATTGTATCGGACTCATCCACCATCCCTGGCAATGTGTTATTCTCACCCACCGCTCTCTGTGTGAAAAAGGTTGCCACTCACATCTCCTTTCAGCTTTGTCCCACTCACCTTAAACCTCTGCCCTCCAGTCTTTGACATTTCCATCTTAAGAATGAAACTGGGTCTCCGGCACTGTGTGACAGCAGCTCTACCAGCTGCGTCACTATGCCGCCCTAATTATAAAACAAAAACTACCAACCTCAGATTTAAAGTTAACCATTTACCCTAGATCATTTCTGCTCATAGAGATGCATTCCATATTTCTGGTCTTAACCATGCTAAAATGTATCTAACTTCACTGCTCTAATTCTTGCCTGCCTGGCTCAAATTCTTAGACTGACTTGTATTTCGTAAACCTGTCTCCCAACACTGGTGCCAACAATTTGCAGTCTGCCCCGTAGGTTAAACATGTGTTGTCTAAAATGCTAATACCTATTTGGATCTGCTGTTAAAAAAATCTATACAATTGAACAAAAACTTCTTTAGGGTAGTGCTAAAGCAATTAAGCACATTGATTCAGCAGTTTCCATTAGTATCTCCTTAGCAGAGGTATTTAAAACTAATTGACATGGGTTTGGCTGATGGGTAAATATTTAAAGGAGATCTGAAGAAAAGCAGTTTCATCATAAAGGGCCTGTCCCACTTAGGCAATTTTTTTAGGAGACTACAGGCGACTAGGCTGTTGCGGCATGGTCGCTGGGTTGTCGCCAGTATGATCTCCTCAGTCGCCCAAACAGTCGTAGAGTCTTTCTGGTTGCCGCAGATTTTTTCAGCGGCCATTGTCTTGACGCCAATTGGGGTAGTCTGACATAGCCTGATGTAGCATGATGTAGGTGCCGTCGCCAAGATGGCGTGGGATGTCGCCAGGGTGGTGTAGGGTGTCGCCAGGATGACGTAGGTAGTTGCCGGTGATGACATTGGTGAATTCCATTAAAGTTATATTATAGATAATTTAAATTTTAATGTAATTATAATATTTTTGTAGGCACTGTGGTATGTCTTAGGGGCATACAGTCGCCGGTTTTTCGGCGACCAGCAACGACTATGACAGTCGCGGCAGACGCCTAAGTGGGACGGGCCCTTAAGGCAGTTCATAGGTTATAGGAGCAGAATTAAGCCATTCGGCCCATCAAATCCTATTCTGCCTTTCAATCATGGCTGATTTATCTTTCCCTCACAACCGCATTCTCCTGCCTTCTCCCCATAACCCGACACCCGTACTAATCAAAAATCTAGCAATGTCCTTGAACATATCCATTGACTGCCTCCATCGCCTACTGTGGCAATGAACTCCACAGATTCATCACCCTCTGACTAAAGAAATTCCTCCTCATCTCCTGTCTAAAGGTATATCCTTTTATCCTGAGGCTAAGACCTGTAGTCCTAAACTCTCCCACTAGTGCAAACATCCTCTCCACATCCACTCTGTAAAGGCCATTCACTATCAGTAAGTTTCAACGAGGCCTGCCTCATACCCCCATCCACATAAACGGGACTGAGGTGGAGCGCGTCTCCAACTACAAATTCCTCGGGGTACACATCTCAGAGGATCTGGCCTGGTCCCTCAATACCACCAAACTGATCAAAAAGGCGCAGCAGCGCCTTTACTTTCTGAGGAGGCTCAAGTAAGCTCACCTGTCCCCCCAGATCCTGTCCAACTTTTACCGCTGTACCATCGAAAGCATCCTGACCACCTGCTTCACGGTATGGTACAGCAGCTGCACCACAGCTGACAGGAAGGCACTGCAACGGGTGGTGAAAACCGCTCAGCACATCATCGGTGCTCCGCTCCCTGCCATGGATGCCCTCCACCGCAAACAGTGTCTGAGACGGGCCGGGAAAATCATCAAGGACCCCTCTCACCCTAACCATGGACTGTTTGCCCTCCTCCCATCAGGGAGGCGGTACAGGAGCCTCAGGTCTCGCACAAGCAGGATGAGGAACAGCTTTTTCAATAACACCATTACACTGCTGAACTCAGAGTCCCGTCGCTAGCTATCTTTAGACTCTCCCATTTGTATACATTTGTATACATTTATTGCCTATGTACCAGTTTAATTCATCCACAGTCCACACATTGTTAACCATATTTTAATTTTTATTTGTATTTTTATTTTGTATTTTTATTTTTATTTCTACTATCTTGCACTATGACTATGACCAGACGCTAAACTGCATTTCGTTGTACCTGTACTCGTATTTGTGTAATGACAATAAAGTTGAATTGAATTGAATTGAATTGAATCCTTCTGAACTCCAGCGAGTACAGGCCCAGTGCAGTCAAACACTCATCATATGCTAACCCATAACTGTAGAAGATATTGGTAAGTGGATGGTAGAGGCATGTACTCTCACAACACTAGAGATGGAACTCCATGAATCACGAAGAAGATAGAGCTGATAAAAAGGAGTTATATTTGATAGACGATTGATGGTCAGTGTGGGCATGGTGGGCTGAAGGGCCAGATGCAATAGCGTATAGCTCTGTGATTTTACTTCGGAGTCACATGAGTGACTACGTGAAGAACCCCGCCATGACGCATGCATGTCATATCGCTTTCACGCTTGCGAAACGACAGGCGGGGTGGAGTGTTCCCCGCAGCGGTAAGTTTGAAACCGCGACCTGCAGGTAAGTGATTTACTCTGCGGTAGTTTTTGTCCCCGCGCTGTTTTTACACAGGGGGGGGGGGAAGCTGGACAAAATAGTGTCCACAAGTGCTGCGAGTAAAGCTGGCTGGGGAGGACTGCGAAGTTGCGGGAGCCAGCAGCAGCTGAAGGCACAAGCCCCGTAAGGGATCAGCTGTGCTGACTTTTGGTCCCGCGCCGGCCAGAACACCACGGCCGGGCGGGAGACTATTCAAATGGGGCCGTCGACTTTTTGGACAAGTCGAAAACGGCAGGAGACGGGGTGGAACGATGTTCCCCCGTAGCGACAATTTTAACTGGGACCTGCAGGTAAGAGCTGCGGTCTTTTTTGTGTTTTTACCATGCTAATTACAGGTGGAGAAACCAACGGGCTGCAACAAAGCTGGTGGGCTAGATGGGATCAGCTGTGCCCAATGTCGCCTCTGCACCGGCCAGATCCACTCCACGGCAGTAAGGACAAAGCTGGTGAGGGAGGACCGCGGAGCAGCGGGCAGCCAGCAGCAGCCAGCGGCACTCGGATCACCGATAGTGGGATCAGCTGTGCCCGATGTCGCCTCCGCACCGGCCAGATCCACGCAGCCGGGCGGAAAGGCTAGACACAAAAACAAACAAGGTCGTGGACTCAGAGGAGTCCGACTTTGAACAACCGCGGGCGGCCAGCTACCGAGAGCGCTGGAGCCGGATGGAGCGGTGTATGGAGCTTTGCTCCAACGTGACAGACTCCGGGAGATGGAGTCGGGTCACTGTAGGCCCTATGATAAACCCACAGCAGTACCTCTTGAAGGGCTGCACAGTGCTTCTACCTCATCAGAGGGGAGCACTGCGGGTCAGTTCTGGGCTGACCTGGAAGAGGGGTCCGCAGAAGGAAAGACAAGTGTGCAAGGGGTGCAGGAACAAGAGAACCTACTTGACTAATAAAATGGGCACCCCTACGCACCCACCAGCAGAACTGGTGAAAGCTCGAAGGCCCGGTATTCAAAACATGAGTCTTTTTAGGCCATGGCCCAGGCCGGCCTTCTTGGAAAATGCGGGAACCTCCAACGCCAACCAAACCGAAAATCCAGACACCAGCGCAACAACAGCAGCGAAGAACCTACAAAAATAAGTAAACCTGCCACTGGTAACTATGGAGGTAGGTGGGTCTGGTTCCCTACAAAATACAGGGAGCATGGAGGTTGGGGGGAGACTACACTCTTTTCTGAATGCATGGAGCATGTTAACAACCGATACTTACATCTTAAGCAGTATCCAGGGATATACAATAGAGTTTATACACAAGTACAGCCCTCAAGATCAACATATACCGAACCGAATGTTCGTGCCTTCTGATAAAGAAAAATCAAAAGCGCAAGCTGAACTGGAGCGGCTTTACATAAAAGGTGTAATTGAGAAAACTCAACACGAACCAGTAGAATTCGTGTCCAATATATTTATCAAAAACACAAAAGATGGTGGTTGTCGCATCACCATAGATCTGACAAAATGGATACCTTTGTTACTGCTAAACAATTAATCTCCAAAGGTTACTTCATGGCCAGCATCGATTTAAAAGATGCTTACTATTCAGTGCCTATACGAGGTGACCACAGATGTTACTTAAAATTCAACTGGATGGGAACTCTGGCAGTATAAAGCACTGCCAAATGGGTCATCAGCCCCAGGCTGTTCAAAAAAATTTTGAAACCAGCCCTAGCGTTTCTACGGAAACGTAAACACATGGTCATGGCATATTTAGATGACATACGCATTGTGGGCAAAACTTTGGAATTGGCCAAACAAACTGTAACAGCCACAAAACAGTTATTTGAAAAACTGGGATTTATTATCCATCCAGTAAAATCTAAACTAACGCCTTCCACTACTATGGACTATTTGGGGGTTTCACCATTGACTCAGCTCACATGTCGGTGACTCTGCCTAAGGGAAAGGCTAGAGATTTAATAGAGGCTTGCCTACAGGGATGAGGTCCAGCACCTGACAACCTGGTGTGCCAACAATAACCTCGTCCTCAACTCCAAGAAGACGAAGGAAATTATTGTTGACTTCAGGAAGTTCAGAGGGGGCAAACATATCCCCATCCATATAAACGGGACTGAGGTGGAGCGCGTCTCCAGCTACAAATTCCTCGGGGTACATATCTCGGAGGATTTGTCCTGGTCCCTCAACATCTCCAAGCTGATCAAAAAGGCACAGCAGTGCCTTTACTTCCTGAGGAGGCTCAAGAAAGCCCACCTGTCCCCCCAGATCCTGACCAACTTCTACCGCTGTACCATCGAGAGCATCCTGACCACCTGCTTCACGGTATGGTACAGCAGCTGCACTGTTGCGGACAGGAAGGCACTACAACGGGTGGTGAAAACCGCGCAGCACATCATCGGTGCCCCGCTCCCTGCCATGGATGCCCTCCACCGAAAACGGTGTCTGAGACGGGCTGGGAAGATCATTAAAGACCCCTCCCACCCCAACCATGGACTGTTTGCCCTCCTCCCATCAGGGAGGCGGTACAGGAGCCTCAGGTCTCGTACCAGTAGGATGAGGAACAGCTTCTACAATTATACCATCACATTGCTGAACTCGGAGTCCTGCCGATAGATTTCTCCGGTCCCTCCGTCCCCATTGTTTAATTATTCTGTATTTTTGATTATTCTGTATCTTCTTTTTTTTTTAAATTTCTATATGCACTACTACTACGGACTGACGCAAAACTTCATTTCGTTGTACCCATACTTAGTATTTGTGCAATGACATTAAAGTTGAATTGAATTGAATTGAATTGAATTGAATTGAATTGAATTGAATAACCTCATTGACATCAGCAAACCATCCATCAGATTGGTAGCAAAAGTAATTGGCAAATGGTGGCTGCCTTTCCAGCCACACAATTTAGACCTCTACATTACCAAAACTTACAGAGAGCAAAAATACAAGCACTCTAAATTAATGCAGGTCACTTTGACAGACCTATGAAACTACCAATCAAGCTAAAATGGAATAATATGGTGGATAGATAACATCTGGCTTTGTTCCAATCCAATCATTGTCAGCAACCCTGCCATGGTACTACAAACTGATGCCAGTGCACTTGGGTGGGGAGCCACGAATACCATCACCAGCTGTGGAGGTAGATGGACTGCTCAGGAGGCATCATTATTACTCACACTGGGCACAAACTACCTGGAAATGTTGGGTGCATTCCATGGCCTAAAGTCATATTGCACTGGATCATATCACCAGCATGTTAGACTACAGATAGACAATACCACCGTGGTAGCATACATTAACCACATGGGTGGAAACAAATCGACATCAAGTGACAATCTGGCTAATACAATTTGGCAATGGTGTATCCAGAGAGATATTTGGATATCAGCCACTTACCTACCAGGAAGACTAAATTTAGTGGCAGACACCAGGTCACGCAAATTTAATGAAAACACCGAATGGATGTTGAATAAAAAAGTTTTTGCTGATATTACAGCAAAATATGGAACACCAGATATCGATCTATTCGCATCCAGACTTAACCACCAGTTATCAAATTATGTTTCATGGGAACCAGACCCTGGGGCAGCGGCGACAGATGCATTTTCGCTGCATTGGGGGGGGAAATTGTTTATTTACGCATTCCCTCCTTCCTGCCTCATCAGTCGGGTATTAAGGAAAATACAACAAGACTCTGCGTCTGGTATTGGTAGTACCCGATTGGCCTACTCAGCCATGGTTCCCAGTGGTATTAAACATGGTATTAGAACCATGTATCACCATTCCACATAGACCAGATTTATTGCTACATCCCGTAACAAGGGATAGCCACCCATGCCATAAACATTTGAACTTATTAATTTTTAGAGTTTTAAAAACACCTCTACTACAACTGGGACTGACGGACCGAACAGTGAACATGATCTCGGCGGCCCAAAGACAATCAACCAAAAAACAGTATCTGGTCTATATCAGGAAGTCGGCGATGCACTGCCATAAAAACAACATCACCTACAGAGACATGAACATCCCGTCTGTTCTGGAATATCTGGCAGGCCTCCACTATGATGAGGGGCTCAGTTACAGTGCCATCAACTGCGCCAGAAGTGCCCTATCGACTTAACTATGGCAGGGGACAGAGCGTTACTCTGTTGGGACTCACCCACTGGTAACAAAACTTATGAGGGGAATTTTTAATACTAATCCCCCAAGAACCAGGTACTCCCAAATATGGGATGTAAGTATTATCCTGAAGATGCTCAGGAATTGGTCTCCAGCAACAGCTCTGTCCCTACACAGACTGACATTAAAAACAGTCATGCTAATGGCATTGGTCACGGCACAGAGGGTACAGTCACTGCATAAACTAAGACTGGACAACATGACTTCCTCAACAGAAAATATTACGTTTCATATCTATGATTTAGTAAGCAGAACAGACAGGGATCAGCAGGCCTCAATATACAATTTAGGTCATACCCAAACAGATGACCGTCTGTGTATAATAAGACATCTGTCGTTATACATGGAGAAAACGAAAATCCTAAGAGGCAATGAGAAGGCACTTTTTGGTCAGCCACAAGCAACCACACAAAAGAGTGACGGTCCAGACCATCTCAAGATGGCTGAAACAGGTGCTAACACAGGCTGGGGTGGATACTAATATTTTTAAATCTCATTCCACCAGGGCTGCAGCTATATCGGCAGCGATACAGTTGGATGTACCAATGGACCAAATCCTTAAGGCAGCAGGATGGTCTGGGGGGAAAAAACATTCCAATTATTTTACAATAAACCAGTAATGAAACCTGGAATGTTTGCAGAAACAAATTTAAGTTCTGTAAATTAATTTAAACCCATAAAAAGGGGTTATAAATTTGTGTTAATAAATTTTATGATTTCAATGTCGAATTCATGTCCAAATTATGTTAACACAATTCCTCCTACAGTCATCAAGGCAGACGTGATGCATGGACTCGTTTCCACGGCATGAAATCACAGAGCTTTAAAATCTTCACGTAGTCACTCACGTGACTCCGAAGTAAAATAGTAAGATTAAACGAGAACTTACCAGTTTGAAGTTTGATCTGTATTTTATGAGGAGTTACGATGAGGGATTACGTGCCCTCCGCTCCCACCCTTGATCATATACTTCACTGGTATCTCTTCTCTAATCTTACTATGTTTAGTCATTACAGTTATTTGTGATTTCACACCGCTGCTTTGAAGAATGACACGCATGCGTCGTGGCGGGGTTCTTCACGTAATCCCTCATCGTAACTCCTCATAAAATACAGATCAAACTTCACTGGTAAGTTCTCGTTTAATCTTACTATTCTATGGCATCAATGTACAGTTTGCAGCTACCATGCCCTTGCCGCACTAACCATAGGGAAGTGAGTCAGTACTTACACCATGGCCGGCGTGAAATGCAACAAAAATAGCTGCCTTGGCTAGGGAAACACAAGGGCGGGGAGACATGGTGTTCCTTAAGGTTCTCTTTATCCCTGTCATGAATTGATCAGGTGGACCAGTGCAAGCAGGAACACCCAAGTCGCTGTGAGTCACAGGATGATCACACCCCCTTCCTTCCTCCCTCGGATGCCGCTATGATTGCTATCACTGGCAGCCAGGCAGGAGAGGCCAAACAGCACCATTGAGCTAAGGCCACTGGCAAATAAGAAACAGCTAGTACAATTAGCTGACTTTGGTTTGACCCACTTGAGCCTCGTCAGCCTAGATTTTATAAACCCAGGCATTCCCGCCAGAGGAAAGGAGGAGAGGTGGGGATCCTCCCTGCTAGCTATGTTCCCCTTTAGCAAGGTGGAGGAAGACTCAGCTGCCAGGATAAACCCAAGACATAGAAACATAGAAAATAGGTGCAGAGTTGGCATTTCGGCCCTTTGAGCCTGCACCGCCATTCAATATGATCATGGCTGAAAATCCAACTCAGTATCCTGTACCTGCCTTCTCTCCATACCCCCTGATCCCTTTAGCCACAAGGGCCACATCTAACTCCCTCTTAAATATAGCCAATGAACTGGCCTCAACTACCTTCTGTGGCAGAGAATTCCAGAGATTCACCACTCTCTGTGTGAAAAATGTTTTTCTCATCTCGGTCCCAAAAGTCTTCCCCCTTAAATTATCCTTAAACTGTGACCCCTTGTTCTGGACTTCCCCAACATTGGGAATAATCTTCCTGCATCTAGCCTGTCCAACCCCTTAAAAATTTTGTAAGTTTCTATAAGATCCCCCCTCAATCTTCTTAATTCTAGTGAGTACAAGCCGAATACAAGACCACCAGCATCACCCTGTGGTCAAGACCAAGCAACCGGGACAAGCCTGAGACCACTAGCGCTGCACGAGGTAATGCCGCACTGCATGGGGAAGGGGCTGTTTCTTTGCTGCACGGTGTCAGTGTAGTGCCAGTGCAGAGAGTGCAGTGTGCCTATTGATCCAAGGCCCTTGATTATCTCTCGGTTTAGCATTAAATTTAGCACAGTGTAATTTTATACAGGGACTCCTTGCTATTGCTGAGGGGTTATCCCAGCATTAGATATTCACAGATGACTTACAGCATCAGAGACCCGGGTTCGATCCTGACTACAGGTGCTGTCTGTATGGAGTTTGGACATTCTTCCTGTGACTGCATTGGTTTTCTCTGGGTGCTCCGGTTTCCTCCCGCAGTCCAAAGACGTACAGATTTGTAGGTTAATTGGCTTTGATAAAATTGTAAATTGTCCCTAGTATGTAGGATAGTGCTAGTGTGTCAAAGAATTGATTTCAAAATACTACTGTTGGTTTACAAAGCACTGAATGGTTTAGGGCCAAAATACATTTCTGATCTTCTGCTTAGCTACGAACCACCCAGACCTCTCAGATCGTCTGGGACAGGTCTGCTCTGTGTCCCCAGAGTCAGAACTAAACATGGAGAGGCAGCATTTAGTTTTTATGCACCACATATCTGGGACAAACTCCCAGAAAACTGCAGGTCTGCTGCAACTCTCAGCTCTTTTAAATCTAGACTGAAGACTTTTCTGTTTGCCGCTGCCTTTCAGTAAACAATACAATTTATTAATTACCTATACTGCACTGTAACTTCTATTCCTGGTTTTATTCTATTTTAAATATTTTATTTGATTGCTTTTAATTTTGTCATTATTTTATCTGAATAATCTAATAATCGTTTTACATCTAAATGTCATTTCATATGTGTTTCTTTCCAATGCTTATAATGTTTTATGTAAAGCACTTTGAATTACCTTGTTGTTGAAAGGTGCTATAAAAAATAAACTTGCCTTGCCTTGCCTTGCCTAGTGTATGGGATGATCGCTGGTCGGCGCGGACTAGGTGGACCAAAGGGCCTGTTTCCGTGCTATACCTCTAAAGTTTCTACATAACTCACGAATACTCTTTGCAAAATAACCGATTAAAACCTATGGGCTACAAACTCATTTTCCAGTTGTTCCAATTCGAAAATGCTATGGCCCATTCAAACAAAATAACTAGTTAGGGGGGGGTGGGGGGGGGGGTAACTTTTGGAAATTTACTAACGATCCAGCATCTCACTTTGCTTCTCTGATTCATAATTCATTGCTGCACTGCTGTATTTCTCAAGGTGCTGACAATAATTGCGTGAGGCGATGAATTTTGTGCTGTTAATCAGCTGTGTCAATACACTCACCGCCACCTCCAGAATGAAAATGTCAGCAGCAGTTATTTACAATGGAGAATCTTCTGCCTTTTATTTAGGGAGCATGGCATTATTATCCATCCCTTACAAAGTCCCATTAATCAAGTTGTCATCCCCATGGCCGTTGGCCTATCTCAATTGGTAACATTCAACCTCAGCGCTTGGCATCAGCTGCTGTAGTTCCAGAAGAGCTTGGATTTAATTTAAAGCCAATCAGGCAAATGGAAACTATTTGCTATGAGAGCAGCGAATGTTTAAATTTCTAGTTATCAACTCATTTCACGTTCACAGGTTATAGGAGTAGAATCAGGTCATTCGGCCCATCAAGTCCACCGTGACATTCAATCATGACTCATCTCTGCCACATGATCCTATTTTCTTGCCTTCTCCCCATAACCCTTGACACCCATTCTAATCAAGAATTTGTCTATCTCTGCTTTAAAAATATCCAGAGTCAGAGAGTCATAGAGCATGGAAACAGGCCCTTCAGCCCAATTCATCACTGCCCATAAATGTATACGTGATAGGAGCAGGATTAGGCCATTCGGCCCATCACGTCAACTCTACCATTCAATCATGGTTGATCTATCTTTCCCTCTCAACCCCATTCTCCTGCCTTCTCCCCATAATCCCTGACACCCATACCGATCAAGAATCTTTCAATGTTATGGGTTATGGTCTGAGTGCAGGTAGATGGGACTAGGGGAAAATAAGTGTTCGGCACGGACTTGAAGGGCCGAGATGGCCTATTTCCGTGCTGTAATTGTTATATGGTTATATGGTTATATGGTTAATCTCTGCCTTAAAAATATCCATTGACTTGGCCTCCGCAGCCTTACGTGACAATGAGTTCCACAGATTCACCACCCTCTGAATGAAGAAATTCCTCCTCATCTCCTTCCTAAAGGTACAGCCTTTTATTCTGAGGCTATGGCCTCTGGTCCTAGACTCTCCCACTAGTGGAAACACCCTCTCCACATCCACTCTATCTATACACGCTGACCAAGATGTCCATCCAAGCAAGTCCCACTTGCCCTCTGGGAGAGCAGGGAAGTAAGTTAATATGTCCGTCCCCCTGATGTGGGAAGACACGACGAGGCAGATGGTGTCCTTTCCCAAGTATGATAATGGGTCAATGGTGCTTTTGTTGTCCCCTGTACGAAGTGCAAACGTACAGTGAAATTATACCTTACCTAAATGTGAAAACGCACACCTCCAGATTCAGGGACAGTTTCTTCTCAGATGTTATCAGGCAACTGAACCATCCTATCAACAACTAGAGAGCAGTCCTGAGCTACTATCTACCTCATTGGTTACCCTCGACTATTTTTTATATGACTTTACTGGCTTTATCTTGCACTAAACGTTATTCCCTTGTCATGTATCTGTACACTGCGGATGGCTCAATTGTAATCATGTATTGTCTTTCCGCCGACTGGTTAGCACGCAACAAAAGCTTTTCACTGTACCTTGTTACACGTAACAATCAATTAAACTGAACCTAAGCACATCCCCGATTAGCAAATTGTACAGAAATAGTCAACTGATCGCGCGTGCAAGAGGCGCTATATTTTGGCGCCATTTTCAGAGTCCAGGCCTTGGTCTAAATGTTATGAGTGGAGCCCGTTCCAGGCGAGCCCCAAGCTACTGAGGGGCCTCCAACCGTCACCTTCCCTTGGACACGCGGGTCGACACTGTGAACTGACGTCCCTCTCCTCGCCCACCCACCATGGTTCCCCCAGGGGTGCTTCCCGCAGCCGACACGTTTCCTGCTTCAAGCTAAGTCGTACCTTCAAGAACTGCTGGAGCATCGCCAACTTCAACTTCTTGCTGATGCCAGAGTCCTCGCGGTTTGCCTTGAGGCACTTACGCACCACATTTCTTGTGAAAACGCCAACGCTGTTTTGGCTTTCTGAGCCAACGGGCCTTCCCCGTTGGAAGAACTCCTGTGTCAGGTTATAGACCTGTCAAAGGAAGTTGTGTAAAAGTTAGTGGGTGGCAGCGGTGACGCTTCTGTGTAACTGAAGAGGGTGCCCAACCCAGGTGACTATTTGCATGCTGGCCACAGAAGCAGATCTACAATCACATATTACAGTCACTCCACACTTTTAAATCTCTACTCCTACAGCAACATTGCTTGAGCAGCTTACAGCCCAGTGGTATGAATATTGATTTCTCTAACTTCAGGTAGCCCCGGCATTCCCTCTCTCTCTATCCCTCCCCCACCCTAGTCACATTAGCTTCTCGTTTTCACCCAACATACAGCTACCAATGGCTGTTTCCTTTATCTTTTGTTACTTTTTTGCATATCTTTCATTTATTGTTCTTTATCTCTCTACATCGTTGTCTATATCTCTCGTTTCATTTTTCCCTAACTACTCTGAAGAAGGGTCTTGACCAGAAATGTCACCCATTCCTTCTCTCCCGAGGTGCTGCCTGTACCGCTGAGTTACTCCAGCTTTTTGCGTCTAGCACCAGCTATAATTCATTGATTCTAAACTGGTACATCCCTATATAGAATAATCTGAGGAAAATTAAGGTGCCACATAAAAGCAAATTTTCTGTGATAACTGTCTTTAGTTTTTTAATTTTAGGTTTTTAGTTTTAGAGGTACAGCGCGGAAAAGGCCTTTCAGCCCACTGGGTCCACGCCGATGAGCGATCCCCACACATTAACTCTATCCTACACACACAAGGAACAATTTACAATTTTACCAAAGCCAATTAACCTATAAACCTGAGGTAGACAAAAATACTGGAGAAACTCAGCGGGTGAGGCAGCATCTATGGAGCGAAGAAAATAGGCAATGTTTCTCCAGCATTTTTGTCTACATTTGATTTTCCAGCATCTGGAGTTCCTCCTTAAACATAACCTATAAACCTGTGCATCTTTGGAGTGTGGGAGGAAATTGGAGATCCCGGTGAAAACCCCCACATGTGACAGTGAGAATGTACAGACAAGCACCCGTAGTCAGGATCGAACCTGAATCCCTGGCACTGTAAGGCTGCAACTCTATCGCTGTGCTAACCAACAACCGCCTCACTGCCCTGTCTTTCTGTAAACACAAGCTATTAATGATATAAAAGGTTAAGGACGCTGATCACTTGCACTGCGTACTGACTTGAGAATTAAGGGACTGAAGTTTAGGGGTAACATGAGGGGGAACTTCTTTACTCAGAGAGTGGTAGCTGTGTGGAATGAGCTTCCAGTGAAGGTGGTGGAGGCAGGTTCGTTTTTATCATTTAAAAATAAATTGGATAGTTATATGGATGGGAAAGGAATGGAGGGTTATGGTCTGAGCGCAGGTATATGGGACTAGGGGAGATTATGTGTTCGGCACGGACTAGAGGGGTCGAGATGGCCTGTTTCCGTGCTGTAATTGTTATATGGTTATATGGTTATATGTGATTTAAGACGGACACTTACATGTTACACTGTGAATGATTTCCAGCAGCCGAGATGCTGCGGTGCAGACGTGTGAATCGACTGATGTCTGTTGTCAACATCAGGCAGCCACACAAGGTCAGAACTGATTTCATTTAGCAGGCAATTTGAAAGGTGAAGGGTCAACAAAGTTAATACCGAGTGTGATCATTCAGTCAACTTTTAAATTTACAGCATCTTGAGCAGACAGCATCATTTTTCAAAGGTGTGTCAGTCGGCCCATTGTTGGAACCACATTGACAGAAAGTGGTTTGGAGGCACAAGCAGAAATCAAGGGAGAAATTATAACTTCAAAACGTGGGTTGCACGGTGGTGCAGCGGTAGAGTCGCTATCTTACAGTGCCAGCACAAGAGATCCGGATTCGATCCAGACCACAGGTGCTTGTTTGTTTGGAGTTTGCACCTTCTCCCCATGACCTTTTTATCAGGGATCTCCGGTTTCCTCTAACACTCCATAGATGTACAGGTTTGTCGGTTAATTAGCTTGGTAAAATTGTAAATTGTCCCTAATACTTTCAGGATAGTGTTTGTGTCGGCGCGCCAAAGGGCCTGTTCCCACACTGTATCTCTAAACTAAACTAAACTAAACTAAACTAAACTAAACTAAACTAAACTAAACTAAACTAAACTAAACTAAACTAAACTAAACTAAACTAAACTAAACTAAACTAAAGCAGGGTGAGCGTGGTTTCAGATGGAATGTTCCAATGTAAAAAAAAAATTCATCTCCAAACCCATCCCATTATTCTTGCACGCAATGCAGAACATGGCATGATGCAACACAAGGGCACACCCTTTGGCCCACAATGTCCGTGCCGAACATGATGCTAATTTAAACTAATCTCTTTTGCCTGCACGTGATCTACATCCCTAAATTCCCTGCATATCCATGTGCCTTTCTAAAAGCTTCTTAAATGCCACTATTGTATCTGCCTCCATCACCACCCCTGGCACCACATTCCAGGCACCCAGCACTCTTGTGTAAAAATCTTGCCCCTCTTACCTGAAAGCTATATCCTCTAGTCTGTGATATTTCCATCTTGGCAAAGAGGTTCTGTCCAACCTATCCATGTCTCTCCTAGTTTTATACACTTCTGTAGGTTTCTCTTCAACCTTTGACATTCCAGTTAAAACAATCCAAGATTCCTATTGCCCAGTTTCCTCATATTCATATTCCTCTTTTCCCCTTCACCTTAAACCTATGTCCTCTGGTCTTCGATTCACCTACTCTGGGCAAGAGACAGTGCATCTACCTGATCTATTCTTCTCATGACTTTCTACATCTGTGTAAGATCACCACTCATCCTCCTGCACTCCAAGGTAAAGAGTCCCAGCCTGCTCAATTGTTCCCAAAAGTTCACACCCTCTAGTCCTGGCAACATCCTCGTGAATCTTCTCTGTAACCTCTCCAGCTTGACAACAACTTTCCTATAACATGGTTAAATACAATACTCTAACTGCGACCTCACCAACATCTTATACAACTGCAACATGACCTCCCAACTTCTATACTCAATACTCAATGTGCCAAAAGCCTTTTGAACCACCCTATGTACCTGCGACTCGACCTTCAAGGAACTATGTGCCTGTAGGTTTCTCCTAGATCTCCCTGCTCTACAACACTCTGAAGAGACCTACCATTCGCTGTGTAAGTCCTGCCCATGTTAGATGTCCAAAAAATGCAACACCTCACATTTCTCTGTATTACATTTTTCTTTCCCTGTTATACTTAGGGTACGGAATAAGAAGGTTGGAGATTTGTAAGAGATCTGTGGATATTAGTAGCTGGAATGGACGATCTAAGATGCAAGTCATCCCACAACATTTAAGAGGCAAGTCAGCAAATGCTTGGATCACAGTGCATAGAACATGTACTGGTCAACAGGATTAGTCAGCTGTGCAGAAGAAGGGTTTCGGCCCGAAACGTTGCCTATTTCCTTCGCTCCATAGATGCTGCTGCACCCGCTGAGTTTCTCCAGATTTTTTGTGTACACCCGTGCAGAAACATTGGTTCTGCACAGTGGGCTCATGAAGTTATTACAGTACATCAAACATAGAACTGTACAGCACGAGAACAGGCTCCTCATCCCACAATGCCTGTGCTGAACATGATGCCAAGACCATTACTAACATACCTGCACAAAGCACATATCTAGATTCCCTGCATATGCAAAATACTATTAATTGGCTCTAATGTATCTGGTTCAACCACCACCATCTGAAGTGCATCCAGGCACTCACCACCCTCTGTATATAAATGTGTCCTGCACATCTTTAAACTTTGTCCCTCTCACTTTAAAGCTACACCATCTAGTATTTATTATTTTCATCGTGGATGTAGATTGGTTTTTGCATGTGAACCAATCATAGTAGAGTAGCATCATTAACCCCACCTTATTGTATGCTTTATATTAACTCCTACTTCTTGCATTAAGTAGTCTTGGAAGTGGTGATGATGAATTGACAAGTCCAGCAAACCGCTGAAACCGCTACTGCAGGGGCCACGTCGTCTGTTTGTAGACTACTGTTGGACATTCCCGTCTAGGTTTCGTTGTTGGCCTGTCGAATGCCCCTGTCCCACTTAGGAAACCTGAACGGAAACCTCTGAAGACTTTGCGTCCCACCCAAGGTTTCCGCGCGGTTCCCGGAGGTTTTTGTCAGTCTCCCTACCTGCTTCCACTACCTACAACCTCCGGCAACCACCTGCAACCTCCGGGAACTGCACGGAAACCTTGGGTGGGGCGCAAAGTCTCCAGAGGTTTCCGTTCAGGTTTCCTAAGTGGGACAGGGGCATAAGGAACCCCACTCCTACCTTGTCAACGTCGATGGTGCCCTGTACAGATGGAGCCGCCAACACTTGCTGCTTGTAAAAGAACCTCGTCCACCACCAGCCGATCCCTTTCCTCCACCTTTGATGTTCAAACCGCCTGCTGCTGCTGCCACCCCGTCCCAGCATGTCATGTTGTCTGCCGCGACCGGTGGCCCTGTCTACCAACAACACTACCTCTCCCGCATGCCCACCCTATCGGTCGCCTAAAGTGCCCCCAGCTGCTTTCTCCCCTCCGGGTTCACTGTCTCCCTCCCCCACTAACTTTTCTGGCGCGGAGGGAGAGGGGTTGGTCTGTACACATTCGGGTCGTATCAGTAGACCGCCTGACAGATACGGCGAGTACGTTTAAATTCACGCGTCTTACATGTGCTTAATTATAATCGCTCTTTACAGGGAAGGATGTAAGTTGGTTATTGCATGTGAACCAATCTTAGTAGAGTAGCATCATTAACCCCACCTTACTGTATGTTTTATATTAACACCCACTTCCTACATTAACTAGTCTTGGAAACGGTGATGATGAATTAACAACTAGCAACCTGCTGTACCGCTGTACGAAGTGTTACTATTAAAGATGACTTTAAACTCCAGATCTGTGTAACATATAATCATTTACACTGGGATAAAGATCTCTACCCAACCAATGCCTCGCATAATTTTATATACTTCTATTGGGCTACTCCATACTGAAGCTCTGGCATTCCAGAGAAAACAATCCAATTCTGTCCAATTTCTCCCTGTAGATAATCCCCAATAATCCAGGCATCATTCTGGTAAACCTCTGGCCTCCCCTGTCTGTAATGGTGAGGCCAGAGCTGCACACAATATTCTAAATGATCAAAGTCCTCTAAGGCTTCCTGACTTTCCCATACTAATTTATAAATCCTAATTTATGAAAGCAAGCATACTATATGTCATCTTTATTACACTATTTACTTGTGTTGCCACATTCAGGGAGTTATGGACCTGGACACCAAATCCCCTCTATTGCTTCATGATCCTATGACTTAGCTAGAATTGAGTTAAAAGATCTAGTTTAGACAATCTATAGGTATTCATTTATTATTGTCACGTGCACTGAGATATAGTTTACATAGTTTAGAGATATATGGTGCAGAAACGGGCCCTTCATCCCGCCAACTGCATCGACCGGCGATCCCCGCACGTTAACACCACGCTGCACACACTAGAGACAATTATACATTTGTACCAATCCAATTAACCTACAAATTTGTACGTCTTTGGAGTGGGGGAGGAACTGAAGATCTTGGAGAAAACCCACGTAGGTCATGTGGAGAACGTACAAACTACGTACAGACGCCTGTAGTCAGGATCGAACCCAGGTCTCTGGTGCTGTAAGGCAGCAATACCGTCACCACCATGCCATCCCTTTCATTGTTTTTTCCCTTCCTTACCATCTATCTATTCCTAGCATTGTTGTGCATGCTATTTGGTCAAATTATAAATCAGGAAGTGCAAAAGAGACAATAAGTGTGGAAATAGTGTTAAAACTACAGATAAAGTGTTTTTTCTTGAATCTGGTGGTACATGTTTTCAGGATTTCAGGGGGGGGGGGGGGGTGGTGGTGGTGGTGTGATTGTCTGCTGGCCTCAATGGGTCGACTTAATCTCCAACAACTCACCGTGTCAACAGTTTCTCTTGAATTCCTTACCAGTTTCATTGGCAAATATTTATAGAAAGCTCTTCAAAGCCAGTGATAGATTTTTTTAGAAAGTATGGAGACACTATATTTTGAGGGGAAAATGGAAGTTCTTTGCTACGATATGAGACCCTGCAAATGGTGTATAGATAAATGTTCAGACAATTTTGCAAGGGAGAATATACTTAGACCCGAGTGAAAACATGACGTTAATTAATAACAAATTCATTAATAACAAATAAATTAGCAATTAAAATTAGATAGGAAGTGGAATCCCCCGCTACCTTCAATATATAATTACATGGGTGGCACAGTGGTGCAGCAGTAGAGTTGCTGCCTTGAAGCACAAGAGATCCGGGTTCGATCCTGACTATGGGTGCTTATCGATCCTGACTATGAGTTTGTGCATTCTCCAGGTGCTCTGGTTTCCTCCCACAATCCAAAGACGTACAGGTTTGTAGGTTAATTGGCTTTGTATAATAGTAAATTGTTCCGTGTGTGTAGGGTTTGTAGCGTTAGTGTGCGGGGATCGCTGGTCGGTGCGGACTCAGTGGACCAAAGGACTGTATATCTAAACTAAACAAAACATCAAGATAATGTTTCTGCTGTAGGCTGTTTAAGCATTAATAACATTATTGCTGATGGAACATTCTTGTCTTCGAGAAACAAATGGGAAGCTAATTACAGGGAAACTCCCGGGTTAACTAAAAGTTAAGACTTATTGACAGAAAGATAAAACTGCAGATTGAATGCAATTCACCAAAATGAAATGGCTGCTTTCATTGCAGTGTTAAGTGCTTTGACAGTCCACATATGTGGATGAGCAGTCCAGTGGAGACAGAGGCTTAATATATCATCATATTCCATTGTGCAAGAAGATAGTTGTCAGGCTCTGAAGGAAAAAAAGGACACCCGTTTGGATTTATTGAGCAGTTGGATAGGATTCAGGTCTCCTGGAAGTTCACTCCCACAAGAGATTAATGTGGTGCTTGACAGGATCTGCAAAACTTCACTTCAAGTATTGGAAGGTTTGGAACGCTTACAAGAATATCTTTTACTGGAGATGGTGTCTGTGCAAAAGAAGCAGAAAGCAGATTTAATTTAATTTAGTTTAGAGATACAGTGTGGAAATAGGCCCTTCAGCCCACCAGGTCAGCACCGACCAGCGATATCCGCACATTAGCACATATAATTTTACATTTATATCAAGCCAATTAACCTACAGACCTGTGCGTCATGGAGTGTCTGAGGTAACCGGAGCACCTGGAGAAAGTCCTCGCAGGTCACGGGGAGAACGTACAAATGCCGTACAGACAGCACCTGCAGACAGGATCGAACCAGGGTCTCTGGCGCTGTAAGGCAACAACTCTACCGCTGCGCCACCGTGCCGACCTGTGTCGATGAGCACATAACTTGGAGCATGATCCCTCTGTTAGAATCATACAGCATGGAAACGGGCCCTTCAGCCCAACTTACCCTTGCCAATAGACAATAGATAATGGACAATAGGTGCAGTAGGCCATTCTGCCCTTTAAGCCAGCACCGCCATTCAATGTGTTCCTGCCTTCTCCCCATATCCCCTGACTCCACTATCTTCAAGAGCCCTATCTAGCTCTCTCTTGAAAGTTTCCAGAGAACCGGCCTCCACCGCCCTCTGAGGCAAGAATTCCACAGACTCACAACTCTCTGTGTGAAAAAGTGTGTCCTCATCTTAGTTCTAAATGGCTCACCCCTTATTCTTAAACTGTGACCCTTGGTTCTGGACACCCCCAACATTCCAATAAAGATGCCCCATCTACAGCAGTCCCATCTGCCTGCATTTGGCTTATATACTAAATGCTGCCTTTCCATGTACCTGTTCAAATGTCTTTCAAATGTTTTTATAGTACCTGCCTCAACTACCTCCTCTAATCCAGGCAGCATTCTGGTAAAACTTCTCTGCACCCTATCCAAAGCCTCCACATCTTTCCTGTAATGGGGCGACCAGAACTGCACGCAATACTCCAAGTGCGGCCTAACCAAAGTCCTATAGAGCTGCATCAAGACATGCTGAATGTTATATTCAATGCCCCTAGCCTGAAAGTTGGACAATCATGGATTGTTTTCTCTTGAACGATGGAGGTTGAAGGGAGAGCTGATATAAAATTATGAGAAGCATAGATGGGGTAGACAGTCAGAACCTTTATCCCAGGGTGGAAATGTCAAATACTGGAGGGTATAGCTATAAGGTGTGGGGCAACGTTAAAGGAAATGTGTGGGACTACATTTGTTGGACTACAAGGGTATCCCTGAAACTTTTCCAGGGATACCCTTGGTCCCAGATGCTTATTTCTGTCCCATACCTCCTCCTTATTCTTGACTAGAGCCTCGATTTCTCTCATCGTCCAAGGTTTATCATGCCCATCTGCCTTGCCCTTCACTCTAACAGGAACATGCATGCTCCGAGCACTTGTCAGCACACTTTTAGAAGCATTCCACTTTTTAACCTTCCCTTTGCTGCAAACAACCTGCTCCTATCAACTTGAATGAGTTCCTGTCTAATGCCATCAAAGTTGGCCTTGTCCCCAACTCGCAGGCCTGCTCTGTCTCTATCGCTAACTGTCTTAAAGCTAATAGAACAACGGTTGCTGGCTCATTCACAAACATTTTTGCCACTTTCCCTTCACAATTTCCAAAGACTAGATCGAGCGTTGCCTTCCCACATGTAGAGCCATCTACATATTGCTGGATTTAATAAATACATTTGATAAAATCTGTCTCGTCCAAAGCTTTTGCACTGTGACAGTCCCAGTCAATATTGGGAAAGTTAAAATCCCCTAATATGGCAACCTTACTCCAGCATTTATGTCCCCGAGCAGTACAAGAAGGACCCGCTATGATCTCCGCAAAGCCATCAGGGATGCCAAGAGACAATACGGGTCAAACTTGAATCCCAGTATAATCACTCAGACACATGGAGAATGTGGTATGGTCTGAATATGATAACTGGCTGCAAAGCAAGGTCAGGCAACATCACTGGTGATAGTGCAACCCTACCTGCGCTTCGAACAGAAGCCCACCTATCCCTTCAATGTGCCTCTCCCCAGGGTGACTGCGGCAGTGGTCGGATCGACCTTCCTGAGGGTAAACTCATGAAAAGCAACTGGCCCAGACGGGGTTCCTGGCCGTGGCCTTGGTAGCTGCACGGACCAGCTACTGGGAGTATTCGTGGACATCTTTAACCTCTCCCTACTCTCTTCTGAGGTACCCACCTGCTTCAAGAAGACCACCATCATCCCAGGACCAAAGAGAAGCAATTCCTCATGCCTAAACAACTACTGTCCTGTGGCCTTGACATTCAGCATCATTAAACAGTTTGAGAGGCTGGTTATAGAATGCATTAAATCCAGTCTACCCAGTGGCCTTGATGCACTGCAGTTCGCCAACCACCACAACAGGTCCACGGATTATGCCATCGCCCAAGTCCTACATTCATACCTAGAACACCTGGATTAGAGAGACACTTACGTCAGACTCCTATTCATAGACTACAGCTCTGCTTTTAATACCATTATACCATCCACGTTTATTACCAAACTTGCAGGATTTGGTGTCAGCACTCATCTCTGCAACTGGATCCTCGACTTCCTGATCAACAGACCCCAATCAGTGAGGATAGGAGACAAATCATCCTCTATGATAATCCTCAACACTGGTGCCTCACGAGGCTGCGTTCCCAGGCCCCTTGTTTACTCCTTGTACACACACGACTGCACAGTAATGTATAAGTCTAATTAATGGTGAGCCGGATATCAAATAATGATGAGACGGAATGCAGGAAGGAGATCGAGAACCTTGTGTCCTGATGTCCAGACAACAACCTTTCTCTTGACTTCAGCAAAACAAAGGAGATAGTGATCGACTTCAGGAAACAAAATGGTAGACATACCCCAGTTTGCATTGATGGTGCGGAAGTAGAGAAGGTCGAAAGCTTCAGACTCAATATCACCAACAACTTCTCCTTGACAAACCATATTGAAGCAACGACCAGGAAGGCACACCAATGCCTCTACTTCCTTAGAAGGCTTAGGAACTTTGGTATGTCCCCTACAACTCACCAACTTCTCCGGATGCACCATAAAAAAGCATTTTATCAGGATGCATCACAGCTTGGTTTGGGAACAGCTCCATTCAGCGACATAAGGAATAGCAGTGAATTGTGAACACAGCCTTGGACATCACACAGACCAACCTCCCTTCCATTGACTCCATTTACACCTCACGCTACCTCGACAAGGCCAACAGCTTAACCAAGGATGAGTTGCACCCTTGCCACTCCCTCTTCTCCCCTCTCCCATCAGGCAAAGGGTATAGGAATGTGAAAACGCACACCAGAAAAGGGACAGTTTCTTCCCAGCTGTTATCAGGCAACTGAATCATCCTACTACAACCAGAGAGCAGTATTATCTACCTCTGATGTCTCGCGGATAACGTTATTTCCTTATCATGTTTCTATATACTGTAAATGGATTGATTGGAATCATGTATTGTCTTTCTGCTGACTGGTTAGCACGCAACAAAAAGCTTTTCACTGTGACAATAAACTAAACTGAAATATCCCAGGTTCTATATTCAACACCCTGACTGATGAAGGCCAATCTACTGAAACCCTTCTTGACTACCCTATCTACCAGTGATGCCATTTCAAAGTATGTTCCTGCACTTCTAGATTGCTCTGCTTGACAATACTCCTCACGGCCCTGCCAATCACAGTGGACTTTATCAGAACTGGGAAAGTAAGAAAGTTTGTTTTAAGTTTAAGAGAGGGTTCAAGTTCAAGTTACATTTATTGTGACATGCACCAATTGGTGCAGTGAGATTTAAGTTACGAATAAAAAGAACACAATACACGATAGAATTTAACATGAACATCCCCACACAGCAGAATCAAGGTTTCCCACTATGAGAGAAGGCAATAAAGTTTAGTCACCTTCCTCTTTGTTGATCTGTGGTCGGGGCCTTTGAACCCTCTCAAGTTGCCGCTACGGCGGCCTGATGTTCAGGCCCGCTCACCGGGATGATCGGAACTCTGATGTCGGAACGGAAGAACACTCTCAGCGGCTTGAAGTTTCCGAATCGGCCACTTCTTACCGGAGACCGCGGCTCCCGAAGTCCACAGGCCGAGCTGGGCGGAGATTCAACACTAGCGACCCACGGCAAAAGATCTCAGGACTTCGCAATGCTAAAGTCAGCGCCTCGCGCAGCTAGAAGCTCCGCAAACCATGATAGAAAGGATGAAAGCAATATCTCTTATCTCTTATAACACAGAACATACAGGACAGTAATAGGCCATTCTGCGCACAATGCCAATGCCAAACATGACACCAAGTAAAACTATTTCCTCTGCCTGCACGTTATCAATATCATGCATTTTCTGCATACCCATGTACCCAGTTAAAAGACTCAAATGCCACTATTGTATCTGCCTCCACCACCACCCTTGGCAGCATGTTCCAGCCACCAATCACCCTCTATGTAAAAAAAACTTGCCCCACGCATCGCTTTCAAATTTTGCCCTTAGAGTCCTACAGTCATGATACAATGTGGAAACAGGCCATTCGGCCCAACTTGCCCCACACCGGCCAACATGTACTAGTCCCACCTGCCCACGCTCGGTCCATATCCCTCCAAACTTGTCCCATCCATGTAGAGATTTCTTCACCATAAATCTATGCTCTCTCATCTTTGGACTAGGACTATGCCAGGATAACCCTCATAATTTCAATGTTCATGGAACTCTCTGGCTAATAAATTACTGAGACTAATTGGAGAGGGAGGGAAAGTTAAGGGCCTGTCCCACTTGTTTGTCGGTTGCGCGTCATTTACGTGACACCGTTTACGCCTCGCGACGCACGACATGTGCATCGTGCAGCGCACATGGTGCACGGATGGTGCGCATTACGTAAGCATGGTGTGTGGTGACGCGCAAATGGCACCCAAGTGTGTTGGTGAGACCACACCTCGAGTATTGTGTACAGTTTTGGTCTCCAAATATGAGGAAGGACATTATTGCATAGAGGGAGTACAGAGAAGGTTCACCAGACTGATTCCTGGGATGTCAGGACTTTCATATGAAGAAAGACTGGATAGACTCGGCTTGGACTCGCTAGAATTTAGGAGATTGAGGGGGGATCTTATAGAAACTTACAAAATTCTTAAGGGGTTGGACAGGCTAGATGGAGGAAGATTTTTCCCAATGTTGGGGAAGTCCAGGACAAGGGGTCACAGCTTAAGGATAGAGGGGAAATCCTTTAGGACCGACATGAGAAAAAAAAAATTCGCACAGAGAGTGGTGAATCTCTGGAACTCTCTGCCACAGAGGGTAGTTGAGGCCAGTTCATTGGCTATATTTAAGAGGGAGTTAGATGCGGCCCTTGTGGCTAGGGGGATCAGGGGGTATGGAGAGAAGGCATGTACGGGATACTGAGTTGGATGATCAGCCATGATCATATTGAATGGCGGTGCAGGCTCGAAGGGCCGAATGGCCTACTCCTGCACCTATTTTCTATGTTTCTATGTTTCTAAGTGGGACAGGCCCTCAAATCTATTACAATGCTCCCCCCACATAATTGCAAACGGTCTCCGTGATCATCAGACATATGGCTATTTTAATCTTTATATGTTGAGTACACTCTTTACTGAAACATCCATCATATGTTGCATCAAAGCAAGTCCTTCTGCTCCAGTGGTTGAGCCACTTTGGAAAAATCCAAAGGCAGTATCTGAAGAAAATAAGTAGTGGAAACAAATGCAGGTTAATACACAAAAGCAGACAAAGTGTTGGAATAATTCAACAGGTCAGGCAGCATCGTTGGAGAACATGACAAGGTAACATTTTTGTTGAGACCTGGGTTGGGTCTGAAGAAGGGTCTCAACCTATCTTTGCTCTCCGGAGATGCTGCTCGGCCTGCTGAGTCACTCAGTTGCAGAGCTACTTTGTGGCCTTTTTTTGAAGAAAATAAGCCAAGTCTCACAGTTTCCTGGCTGACACTCCCCCTCATCCAAAACACTTTTTAAATGCTTACTTATTTCATTGGCGTTATAGAAGATAGATCATAGCACAGTACAGCAGAGGAATGGGCTTGAATTAAAATGTCTGTGATTATGCTGAGTTAAATTACTCTATCTGCATGTGACCCGTATCACTCCATTCCTCACATATCCACATGCTTTTTTTAAAGCCTCTTAAATGACACTATAGTATCCGCATCCACCATCAGCCCTGGCAACAGCTTCCAGACAACCAGCATGCTCTGTGTATGAAAAACCTACCCCACATCTCCTTTAAACGTTGTCACTCTTACTTTAAAGCGATGTCCTCTGGACTCAGACATTCTATCTTGTCAAAAAAGATTATCTATATATGCCTCTCATCATTTTATATACTTCTATCAGAATGATATACATCAATTATATGAGACAGTGATGGATGCAAATTTATGCCTGCCTAACAAGGGCACTGAAATAAATTAATTTAAAGAAATATTAGCTGCGAAACGATGTGTCTGCGTTTTGTATGATAAAAGTGCACATATTTTAATACTAACGAATATGAATTGAAATATTGATGATTGTTTTATTGGTTTTCGTTCTTGGTGGAGTGTATCTGATGGAGTTTAATTTTGTTTAGTTTAGAGATACAGCGCGCAAACAGGCCCTTCGGCCCACCGAGTCTGCACCGACCAGCGATCCCCACACATTAACACTATCCTACACACACAAGGGACAATTTACATTTATACCAAGCCAATTAACCTACAAACCGGTACGTCTTTGGAATGTGGGAGGAAACCAAAGTTCACGGAGAAAAGCTACACGGTCACAAGGAAAACGTACAAACTCCATAGAGAAAGCACCCTTAGTCAGGATTGAACCCTTTGTAAGCTGTAAGTGGTGTAAGGCAGCAACTCTACCACGACGCCACCTTGCCGCCTTGGAGTGCTTTATTAACTTACTGCCAGGTGGGGTGGACAGAGAGCATTTTGAGTGAATGGACTGTTGGGCAATAAAGGTTAAAAAAAAAAAAATGTGTGCAGGAAAGTTTTTTGCAGCAATACATAGAGGTACCTATTAGTGAAGGGGCAGTGCTGGACCTCCTGTTAGGAACTGAGACGGGTCAGGTGACGGAGGTATGCGTTGGGGAGCACTTCGGGTCCAGTGATCACAATACCATTAGTTTCAATATAATTATGGAGAGGGTCAGTAGTGGACCAAGGGTTGAGATTTTTGATTGGAGAAAGGCTAACTTTGAGGAGATGCGAAATGATTTAAAAGGAGTGAATTGGGACATTTTGTTTTATGGGAAGGATGTAGTAGAGAAATGGAGGACATTTAAAGGTGAACTTTTAAGAGTACAGAATCTTTATGTCCCTGTTCGGTTGAAAGGAAAGAGTAATAATTGGAAAGAGCCCTGGTTTTCAAGGGAAATTAGACACATGTTTCGGAAAAAGAGAGAGATCTACAATAATTATAGGCAGCATGGAGTAAATGAGGTGCTTGAGGAGTATAAAGAATGTAAAAAGAATCTTAAGAAAGAAATTAGAAAAGCTAAAAGAAGCAGGGAGAGCGAGGAGGTCATAGAAAGGAGTTACAGGGAGGTGGTCACTCCAAGACCACGGGAGACAGAAAACTGGGTCACAGTTAGGAAGGGCAATGGGCAGAGGCAGGGACTGGTGAGTACCCCAGTGGCTGTACACCTTGAAAATAAGTACTCATGTTTGAGTAAGGGTGGGGGAGACAGCCTACCTGGGGGCAGCGACAGCGGCCGGGCCTTTGGCACAAAGACCGGTCCTGTTGCTCAGAAGGGTAAGGAAAAGAAGAGGAGGGCAATTGTAATAGGGGACTCTATAGTCAGGGGGTCGGATAGGCGATTCTGTGGACACAGACAGGAGACCCGGATGGTAGTTTGCCTCCCTGGTGCCAGGGTCAGGGATGTGTCTGAACGTGTCCAAGAAATCCTGAAATGGGAGGGAGAGGAGCCTGAGGTTGTGGTACATATAGGTACCAATGACATAGGTAAAACAAGAGAAGAGGTCCTGAAAGAAGAATTTAGGGAGTTAGGTAGAGAGTTAAGGAGAAGGACTGCAAAGGTAACAATCTCAGGATTACTGCCTGTGCCACGCGACATTGAGAGTAGGAATGGAGCGAGGTGGAGGATAAATGAGTGGATGAGGGACTGGTGCAGTGGGTATGGATTCAAGTTTCTGGATCATTGGGACCTCTTTTGGGGAAGGTGCGACCTGTACAGAAAGGACGGGTTGCACTTGAACCCGAGGGGAACCAATATCCTGGCGGGGAGATTTGCAAAGGCTACTGGGGAGACTTTAAACTAGTATGGTTGGGGGGAGGGACTCAAATTGGGAAAGCTAGCAGTCAGTGTGTGAGGCAGGAGGCAGAGAATGGTAGCACTCTGACCCAAAATGTAGGGGAGAGAAGAAAAAGACAATAAACAGAGAATAAGAGAGGGTGGGTTTCTTAAATGTGTATATTTTAATGCTAGGAGCATTGTAAGAAAGGCGGATGAACTTAGAGCCTGGATTGACACCTGGAAGTATGATGTTGTGGCGATCAGTGAAACATGGTTGCAGGAGGGCTGTGATTGGAAACTAAATATTCCAGGATTTCGTTGCTTCAGGTGTGATAGAATTGGAGGGGCAAGAGGTGGAGGTGTTGCATTGCTTATCAGGGAAGATATTACAGCAGTGCTTTGGCAGGATAGATTAGAGGGCTCGTCTAGGGAGGCTATTTGGGTGGAACTGAGAAATGGGAAAGGGGTAGCAACACTTATAGGGGTGTATTATAGACCGCCAAATGGGGAGCGAGAATTGGAAGAGCAAATATGTAAGGAGATTGCAGATATTAGTAGTAAGCACAAGGTAGTGATTGTGGGAGATTTCAATTTTCCACACATAGACTGGGTAACACATTCTGTAAATGGGCTGGATGGGTTGGAGTTTGTAAAATGTGTACAGGATAGTTTTTTGCAGCAATACATAGAAGTACCTACTAGAGAAGGGGCGGTGCTGGACCTCCTGTTAGGAAATGAGACGGGTCAGGTGGCAGAGGTATGCGTTGGGGAACAGTTCAGGACCAGTGATCACTATACCATTAGTTTCAATATAATTATGGAGAGGGTCAGAACTGGACCTAGGGTTGAGATTTTTGATTGGAGAAAGGCTAACTTTGAGGAGATGCAAAAGGATTTAAAAGGAGTGAATTGGGACATTTTGTTTTATGGGAAAGATGTGGAAGAGAAATGGAGGACATTTAAAGGTGAAATTTTAAGAGTACAGAATCTTTATGTCCCTGTTCGGTTGAAAGGAAATAGTAAAAATTGGAAAGAGCCATGGTTTTCAAGGGAAATTGGACACATGTTTCGGAAAACGAGAGAGATCTACAATAATTATAGGCAGCATGGAGTAAATGAGGTGCTTGAGGAGTATAAAGAATGTAAAAAGAATCTTAAGAAAGAAATTAGAAAAGCTAAAAGAAGATATGAGGTTGCTTTGGCAAGTAAGGTGAAAGTAAATCCAAAGGGTTTCTACAGCTATATTAATAGCAAAATGATAACGAGGGATAAAATTGGTCTGGATGATGGTGTGGTAAATTGGATTAGTAAGTATGCAGATGATACTAAGATAGGTGGGGTTGTGGATAATGAAGTAGATTTTCAAAGTCTACAGAGAGATTTATGCCAGTTGGAAGAGTAGGCTGAAAGATGGCAGATGGAGTTTAATGCTGATAAGTGTGAGGTGCTACATCTTGGCAGGACAAATCAAAATAGGATGTACATGGTAAATGGCAGGGAATTGAAGAATGCAGGTGAACAGAGGGATCTGGGAATAACTGTGCACAATTCCCTGAAAGTGGAATCTCATGTAGATAGGGTGGTAAAGAAAGCTTTTGGTGTGCTGGCCTTTATAAATCAGAGCATTGAGTATAGAAGTTGGGATGTAATGTTAAAATTGTACAATTCTGGAGTGTGGTGTACAATTTTGGTCACTTAATTATAGGAAGGATGTCAACAAAATAGAGAGAGTACAGAGGAGATTTACTAGAATGTTGCCAGGGTTTCAGCACCTAAGTTACAGAGAAAGGTTGAACAAGTTAGGGCTTTATTCTTTGGAGCGCAGAAGGTTAAGGGGGGACTTGATAGAGGTCTTTAAAATGATGAGAGGGATAGACAGAGTTGACGTGGATAAGCTTTTCCCACTGAGAGTAGGAAAATTCAAACAAGGGGACATGACTTGTGAATTAAGGGACAGAAGTTTAGGGGTAACATGAGAGGGAACTTCTTTACTCAGAGAGTGGTAGCTGTGTGGAATGATCTTCCAGTGGAAGTGGTGGAGGCAGGTTCGATTTTACCATTTAAAAATAAATTGGATAGGTATATGGATGGGAAAGGAATGGAGGGTTATGGTCTGAGCGCAGGTATATGGGACTAGGGGAGAATACGTGTTCGGCACGGACTAGAAGGGTCGAGATGGCCTGTTTCCGTGCTGTAATTGTTATATGGTTATATATGGTTTATTCTTTGGAGCACAGACGGTTAAGGGGGGACTTGATAGGTCTTTAAAATTATGAGAGGGATAGACAGAATTGACGTGGATAAGCTTTTTCCATTGAGAGTAGGGAAGATTCAAACAGGAGGACATAATTTGAGAATTAAGGGACAAGAGTTTAGGGGTAACATGAGGGGGAACTTCTTTACTCAGAGAGTGGTAGCTGTGTGGAATGAGCTTCCAGTGGAAGTGGTGGAGGCAGGTTCGATTTTATCATTTAAAAATAAATTGGATAGGAATATGGACGGGAAAGGAATGGAAGGTTATGGTCTGAGTGCACGTAGATGGGACTAGGTGAGAGTAAGTGTTCGGCACGGACTAGAAGGGCCGAGATGGCCTGTTTCCGTGCTGTAATTGTTATATGGTTATATGGTTAACTAAACAATAAATGTAAATGTCCTTGACATAAATAATGCCACATGGAGCATTACAGTAGCTGATTTGGAAAAGTTTAATGCGTATGCCAAGTGCCATGAGCAAATGTTAATTTTTCCAGAGTTAAGTAACATCTGTGTGTTTAATGAGTCACTCAAGAGTAAGAAACATTGGGTGTAAGCTTTGATTGAGAAATGCATAATCTTATTACCAATTCTTGGTTTTCGCAGCTACCATTTAGAAACTAATTTTCTATGATGTCAGGACAGAGCAGCAGGATGAGAAACACGGCAACTGTAAGCAAATAAGATAATAAGTCTGGAGATGATCAGTACTCTGAATGATTAAATCTTCCCTATTTTCACAGGAAAGGCTGGAACGTTAGATGACAATAATCAAAGTAGAATTAACAATTTTTATGTAATTTAAATGGGAATCATATGTGGCCTAAAAGCTCTCAAAAATCAATTGAGTTGTCAGAAATGAACAATAATTATCTTGCTGCACTATGAGGCAAATGGGAGGAATGTATTTCTATTCTGATGGAGTCACTGAGCTTAGGGGTGGCACGGTGGCACAGTGGTAGAGTTGCTGCCTTACAGCGGCAGAGACCCGGGTTCAATTCTGACTACGGGCACTGTCTGTATGGAGTTTGGAGACCGCGTAGGTTTTCTCTAAGATCTTCGGTTTCCTCCGACACTCCAAAGACGTACAAGTATGTAGGTTAATTGTCATTGTAAATGTGTAAATTGTCCCTAGTGTGTGTAGGATAGTGTTAATGTGCAGGGATCGCTGGTCGGTGCGGACTCAGTGGACTGAAGGGCCTTTTTCCACACTGAATCTCTAAACTAAACTCAGGCTTGTTCCTAGTGAATTGGAAGCTGGCTTAACAGACGCAAACAATGGGTCTCTTACTCTTCCTTCTATCCCATGTAAAATAGTGGATATAAAAATATAAAGTGCATTTCGGTATGATATGGTATGGTACAGTAATTTATTTGTCACATGTACCGAGTTACAATGAAATTCATTTTTGTATTCAGTTCAGTACAAGTATCACTATACATGAGTACTGAGATACATATTAGATAAACATCGCAGATACAGCACACGTGTATAGCAGTAGTACATTAGGACAGTATACAGAGTCACCAGTTTGGCATAATTTTCAAGTCCCAATTGTTGTATGTGCAGGTATCTTGGTCTGACCATGACAGTCTGTTGTCCTGGTGGTGTTCCAGGGTCGGCCTGATTTCAGAAGTATATACATAAATAATAACCAAGCCTGGACTCAACGGCTAATTGAGCCATCTGCAGAAGTTTACTTGATATCGACTAGTTGTGATCTGAATGAAGGGGTGATGGAAACACCACCAAAATAACATTCAAAGAGGGATTGATGAAGCACTTGTAAAGGAAGATTTCATTGGGTCTGGTAAAGATCAAGAATGGAGACCCTGCTGAGTTACTCCAGCGTTTTGTGTCTAATTTCGGTCTAAACCAACATCTGCAGTTCCTATCTACACAAGATTGGAATTTGTTGGGTCATCCTATCAAAGACCCGATATTAGTATAATAAGTCATTTCTAATTGCAGGGTTTCCTATTCAATGTTTGCACCTGTTCCAGCAATTGCTTACCAAATCTGTACTTTAATTTTATCTTCAATTGTAGACTGGATTGTAATGGAGAGAGAGGACTGCTCTCCGTGTAATACAGGAGCGACTCTCCTCTCACCAATGAATCTGAATAACAAAAATTATAATAAAAATCCAATGATACATAGCACAATTAGAACTTGGAAACAAATAAAACAGAATCTAAAAGTAAGAAATCTATCTCTGTTAATGCCAATAGTCAATAACCCGTCGTTTAAACCTTCAATTATAGATAAATCATTTACACAATGGTAAAGAATGGGAATCAAAACGCTCGGAGACTTGTATGAATTAGGAAAATTATTATCATTTCAACAATTACAACTGAAATATAATTTGAAAAATAATCAATATTTTAAATATCTTCAAATCCGTGACTATCTGAAAAACTACACAAAAGACTATCATAACATGCCCCCAGACTTATTGGATGAAGCCATGAAGCCAAAGGCGGAATCAGAAAATCTAATATCATACTTATACAACATTATTTTAAATATAGAAATACCTACAACCGATGGTATTAGAAGAGACTGGGAACAAGAACTAGCTATAACAATTTAAAAAGAGAGCTGGGATAAACACTTACTATATGTGCATAAATGCTCGATCAATGTACGACATACCCTAATTCAATTTAAAACATTACATAGACTATATTATTCAAAAACTAAAATAAATAAACTTTTCACCAATGTCTCACCCATTTGTGATAAATGTCAGTCACAAGAAGCTACCATAGCGCACTCTTTTGTTTTTTGTATAAAAATCCAAAAATTCTGGAACGAAATATTTGAAATCTTCACAAAATTAATTAAAATAAAACTTGTACCAAAAGCAGAATGGATCATTTTTGGAATATCGGAAGGTAACCCCGAATTAAACGTGTTTCAAAAGAACTTACTTAATTACGGGCTAATAATGGGAAAAAAGCTTATATTCAAATTTTGGAAAAATGCTCCAATACCAACAATAAAAATGTGGATTTCAAACATGTTCGAAACACTACAGCTGGAAGAGATGAGACTCCTCCTAGCAGGCAAAGCAGACCACTTCCAAAAGACGTGGTCTGCATTTATGGAACTATTACAAGCATAAGGTGCAATAGTAATTTAAAATATAAATGGTACCAGGATCTGGTATAAAATAAAAAATAAAAAAATAAAAAGACACGGTTGGTATATCCTTTTTTGCGGAGTTTTGTGTTATAATAGAGCGATTGTTTTTCTTTTTTTGTCTTTTCTTTCTAGGGTCTATTTTATTTCTTTACTTCCTTTTCTAACTTCTTCCCTAAGGGGCTTTCTTCTCTCAACACTTTCCTGCACCTTCACGATTCTTGCTCACTTTCCTTACTTCTTTTATTTCTACCTTTTTTTAAAGCTCGAAAAACGAAGTGGTACAACAAATGTAATAATATATATGTGATGTGTATTACTGTAATTTACTGTACTTCTAATAAAAATAAAATATTTTAAAAAATAAATTTTTTTTTTTTTTTTTTTTATCTTCAATTGGAAAATCTGGAATGAAGTTCCAGCTGAGTTCAGCTGGAACTCTATGAAGTGGGAGCAACTACTGGGATTCTGACTGGTCTAAGTCTCACTCCATTTAGTCCATTGCCAATGGAGCCATATCTACTGGCAGATGAATACGTAAGGCAGAGAAAGATGCAGACCTAACGATGGAAAATGAGAATAGTAAGGAGAAATAGGGGCGGCACGTTGGCGCAGCAGGAGAATTGCTGCCTTACAGTGCCAGAGACCCAGGTTCAATCTTGACTAAGGTTGCTGTTTATATGGAGTTTGTACGTTCTCCCCGTAACCTGCATAGGTTTTCTCCAGGTACTCTGGTTTCCTCCCACACTCCAAAGACGTACATGTTTGTAGATTAATTTGCTTCGGAAAAATTGTAAATTGGCCCTGGTGTGTGTAGGATGGTGTTAGTATGCGGGGATTGCTGGTTAGCGCCGTCTCGGAGGGCCAAAGGGCCTGTTTCTGCGCTGTATCTCTAAACTAAAGAGAAGTGCAACGTAGTCAGCATGGACATTGCAATTGAAAGAGTTCATTTCTGTATGGTACAACTCAATGACTCAATGGCCCTGTAACATGACCAGTTGGTGTTCACCCAATAACAGAATTTTACATAGCTTCCATTGCAGCATTGGTTTTCACCCAATAACACAATTTCATATTATTTCTTCTGAAGCAAAAGATATTCCTCGCATTGACAACCAAATAGCTGTAACCACAGGGGGATGAAGCAACACGATCAGTAAAGTATATTCAAGGCGTACAATGCCTAAAATGGTAAAACATTATATTGTTAATGCTTCCCTGAGTCCATCATCGGTTTGCCAAGACGTTCTTTCCTTGAATCAGGTCTGGGCATGGATCAGGGCAGAAAACTCAGCTTATAAACAGAGTGCTCTCAACAATCAATAACATAATCAACTTCTCCAATTCAGTCACAATTAAAAAAACAAGAAAAACCAATTCACTCAAGTTCAAGATTCAAGATTCAAGATTCAAGATTCAAGATTCAAGAAGTTTATTGCCATGTCAACAAGTTGATAGGAATGTGTCTTGGTTCGCTC
Organism: Amblyraja radiata; assembly: GCF_010909765.2. Lineage (NCBI taxonomy): Eukaryota > Metazoa > Chordata > Chondrichthyes > Rajiformes > Rajidae > Amblyraja > Amblyraja radiata. The sequence goes on from NC_045956.1 coordinate 171,010,707, forward strand.
TCAGACAGATACAATACAGTACAATACAACCACCACATACACCACAATAAATAATACAGACAATACCGTACGAAGGACAATATATACAGGAAGGACAGTACCCAGCAGCGTCATGTTAAGCGTAAGTGCAAGTGCAAAAGAAAGTGCAAAGTGATTAGTGCAAATTCAAATATCTGATGGCTTGGAGGTAGGTGCTGTCTCTGAAGTGAGATGTTTTACTTTTAATGCTTCTATATCTCCTTCCTGATGGGAGGAGATTAAAGAGATAATGTGCCGGGTGAAAGTGGTCTGCTATGATTTTTTTGGCCTTTCTGGTGAGTCTTGTTGAGTAAAGTGATGTCACTGAGGGATGTCTGCTGCAACCGATGATCTTAGAAGCTCGGCGCACTATTCTCAGATCAAGGTCAGGTCAAGAGTCAAGACTCAAGAGTCTTGGTAGACTAAAGTGCTGGAGAAACTCAGCGGGTGCAGCAGCATCTATCGAGCGAAGGAAATAGGCAACGTTTCGGGCCGAAACCCTTCTTCAGACAAGAGTCATGAGTGTTTTATTGTCATATGTCCCAGATAGAACAATGAAATTCTTACTTGCTGCAGCACAACAAAATATGTAAACATAGTACACTGTAAACAATATGATAAACAAGAGAGAAAATAAAAGTTCAGTGTGTTTATATACACACACTCACAAGTAAACAAACACACACACACACACACACACACACACACACACACACACACACACACACACACACACACACACACACACACACACACACACAAGTAAACAAACACACACACACACACACACACACACACACACACACACACACATATATATATATATATATCAGGCATGTGCCGCCAGGGTAGGCAAGGTAGACATAATTCTCTGTGCCTTTCAACCGCAGCACTTGTAACCCGTGAAGGTCTGTGCAGCCCACGTGCTGTCAACGCTGCTTCAAGCCGTCAATTTAAAACGGAGCTGAAGGCAGATGAAATTCTGCCTTTGCAGTCATGCACAGCAGCCTTCTGCGCATGCGCAGCGCAAGTTTTTTGGCAGGTTTTTTAAATATGGATTGTCATTATTATCTTAGGAAACAAAGAGAGAAGAATGGAGTTCGCGTACCAATAACGTGGTAAGTACATTTCTTGGTGCTTTATGTTTTTCAATACCGTATTTCCCAGGGTAGGTGGGGAGGGTTCCTTTCACAGTGTTTGGGGAGTCTGGCCCGGGGTAAAGTTGCGGGGAGGGCAGGAGCGTTGTGAAGGAGGGGGTCGGGGCCAGTAAACCACTTGCGACGCTCCGGGCACGAAGCCACCGCATTGTGGCCGGGGAGAGAATTGGCTCGGGTGGCTGCCGCAGCGCTCCGGGTACGGACAGCAGAACTGGCCGCCACTTCCGAGGAAGGAAGCAGCTCGGGTGGCTGCGAGCGGCCGCTGGGACCCGACAGCAGAACCGGCTGCCACTTCAGCCCCTTCTGCTGATCCCCGCTCACCTCTGGCAGTGCTTTCCATCTGAACACCTCTCTCCCGCAAATCCTTAAATTCCGACAGCGCGCTTAAGGGACCAATTGAGCTTACTCGGCTGTGGGAATTTAATGATTTGCGGGAAGCGACTGACATAAGTGAAGCTGGCGAGCGGCAGGTGAGAGGTGTTCAGACGGAGAACACTGCCAGAGGTGAGCGGGCCGGCAGAAGGCGCTGATGGACTGGGCATTGGTCACAACTTTTTGCAGTCTTTTCCGCTCCTGGACGTTCAAATTGCCGAACCAGGTAATGATGCAACCAGTCTCTACTGTGCACCTGTAGAAGTTCAAGAGAACCCTCTCTGACATACCCAATCTCTGTCATCTTCTCAGGAAGTAGAGGCGTTGATGTGCTTTATTTATAATTGCATCAATGTGCTGGGTCCAGGAACAATCTTCAGAAATATGCACGCCCAGGAATTTGAAGTTTTTGACTCTCTCCACCATTGTCCCATTGATATAAACAGGATTGTGGATCCTCATCCTTCCTCTTCCAAAGTCTACAATCAGTTCATTTGTCTTACTGACATTGAGAGCGAGGTTGTTGTGCTGGCACCATTTGGCCAATTGGTCGATTTCACTTCTATACTCTGACTCATCACCATCTGCAAATTTATTGTCCAAGTGGTCCAGTGCGAAGTGGAGAGTCGGTGAGATTGCATCCTCCGTTGACCTGTTGTGACGGTAGGCAAACTGTAGTGGGTTGAGGATCTTGTTGAGGTAGGATTTGATATCCACCATAACCAATCTCTCAAAGCACTTCATCACCACAAACGTTAGTGCCACTGATCGATAATCATTGAGGATCTTCACCTTACTCTTCTTGGGCATCAGTATTATTGATGCCTTCTTAATGCAGGTGGGAACCTCAGTAATTAGAGGTTGAAATGTCCGCAAAACCCCAGCCAGATGGTCTGCACAGATTTTGAGAACTAGACAGAGAATATCATCAGGTCCAGTCGCTTTCTGAGGGTTCACCCCTCTGAAGAATCTTCTGACGTCATCCTCTGTGACTGTGACTGTAATACCTTCATGGGGGCTCGAGAAGGCACATCAGTGTTCTCCCTATCAAAGCGTGCGTAGACCGCATTGAGCTCGTCAGGGAGTGATGCTTCGCTGTCGCTTGAGCTGCCTCCTGGTTTTGCTTTGCAAGATGTGATTGCATTCAAATCCTGCCACAGTTGCCGGTGCTCCTACTGTATGTTCACAGAAGCTATTTGATTTTGTATTGCAGGATGCTGGTACATTTTGGACCATGAGTTTAAATCTGTTAGTCATTCTGAAGCAGATAATTACAACAGATTTAATTCACGGCTGAGTGTGCTTTCCATCTTGAGCTGTTTTGTTTTAGTTTAGTATTTTAGTTTAGAGACACAGCGCCCTTTGGCCCACCGAGTCTGCACCGACCAGCAATCCCCACACATTAACACTATCCGACACACACTAGGAACAATTTACACTTATTACAAACCAATGAACATATAAACCTGTACATCTTTGGAGTGTGGGGGGAAACCAAAGATCTCGGAGAAAACCCACGCTGTCACGGGGAGAATGTATAAACTCTGTACAGTCAGCGTCCATAGTCAGGATTGAACCCGGGTCACCAGCACTGCAAGCGCTGTCAGGCAACATCTGTACCACTGCGCCACTGTGCCGCCCAAATAATTTGTTAATGATTTTCGGATAAAAGGACTGAATGAAAATGTGGTCTTTGTAGCTCGACACTCTCTTCAGATATGTGACGATCCTACAATCAAACCACGCCAGACAGTTGAGAATAAATTAGTTAACAACTTTTACAGCTGTTTATTAAAATGTGCCAGAATATCAACGGGGTGCAAATGAACTCCAGTTGTCAACAAGATGAAGAATTACTTTATCCTTCATGTTGCGGGGCACGTACTTAAACCAGGATCCCGATTACTAACATCTGGCCTCTTGGCCTCATCAGTCAATTTTCCTCCCTCTCTCTAAGGCATTGTTCTATGCCAAGGGTTGGTCTCACCAACTCGCAATAGAGTGAACGTTGTAGCATTCAGCATCTCCATAATTGGGAGGTCAGTGCTATATTTAGTGGTGATTCAGGTGGTAAAAATTGTGAAAGTTAGTCATGTTGGCCATCCAAGTTCAATTCCCAATATGTGTCATCCTTCCCGTTCTCAACCCATGTGGCAGTTTCAATCCCATCTCACCTTAAATCTGTGGCTGGGGGGGGGGGGGGGGGGGGGGGGGAGGGGGGGGGGGGTTTGGCACAGACTTGACAAAACAAATAGCCGTCTTCTATGCAGTAAAGATGCTGTAACTCAACAGTTGAAAATTCAGCTGCAGTGTTTTCTGATACTTTAGTTCAGTTCAGTTTAGTTTATTGTCACGTGCACTGAGGTACAGTGGAAAGCTTTTGTTGTGTGCTAACCAGTCAGCAGAAAGACAATACATGATTACTATCGAGCCATTCACAGTGTACAGATACATGATAAGGGAATAACGTTGGTTTAAAGTCCGATCATAGAGACTCTGAGGGTCCACAAAGAGCTGTGCTGCTCCCTGGTTGCGATAGGATGGCCCAGTTGCCTGATAACAGCTGGGAAGAAACTGTCCATGAATCTGGAGGTGCCCCGGAGTCATTCCTTTTATTCAAGGCTCTATCAGGTTGGGAGGCCATGTTCCAGTTATATAACACATTGGCGAGGCCACATTTGGAGTATTGTTTTCAGTTTTGGTCACACATTATAGGAAAGATATTGTCAAGCTTGAAAGGGTTCAGAGAAGATTTACCGCAATATTGACAGGACTCGTGGGACTGAGCTTTCGGGAGAGGTTGAGTGGGCTAGGGCTTTATTCCTTGGAGCACAGGAGGATGAGGGGTGATCTTAAGAGGTGCTCAAGATCATGAGGGGAATGGATCGTGTAAACGCACAGTCTTTTGCCCGGATTAGGGAAATAAAGAACTAGAGGACATAGGTTTAAGGTGAAAGGGGGGTAAAAGATTTAACGGGAAACCACAGGGTAAGTTTTTCACACAAAGGGTGGTGGGTGTAAGGAACAAACTGCCAGAGAAGGTAGTTGTGGTAGGTACTATCGTATGTTTAAGAAGCATTTAGACATACATGGATAGGATAGGTTTAGACGGATATGGGCCAAAAGCAAGCAGGTAGGAGCAGTTTGGGTCATGTTGGTCGTAGTGGGCAAGTTGGGCTCAAGTGCCTGTTTCTATGCTCTATAACTATGAATCTTGTGAATATTGCCTGTTAAACGAGTTGAATAAAGGTAAGCCGTGCTGGTTAAAAAGCCTGTAGATTAGTCACCATGAGGGAGCCCTTCACTGGATCTGCTAAACTAACTGATCTGACTGCAATGGATCTTCAGCAGAGGTCCTTAACATTATAAAAGGTTTTATAGGGTAGAGTTGAAATAAATTGGTTCTGTTTGTGGGAGAGACCAGAATCAGGGGAGATAAACGTAAATAGACGTTAACAAATCAAGAATTCAGAATATGCTGTAATGCCTAGAGAACATCAAAAATGTTGAATCTGTTACAAGTAACAATGTTGCATTTAAGGTGAAACTAGTGTGTGGGAGAATGGAAAATAAAATTCTGCTGACAGGACTAGAGGTTGATAGTATGGATCTAAGAAGGAACTGCAGATGCTGGAAAATCAAAGGTAGACAAAAGTGCTGGAGAAACTCAGCGAGTGCAGCAGCATCTATGGAGCGAAGGAAATAGGCAATGTTTCGGGCCGAAACAGGTCTGATGAAGGGTTTCGGCCCGAAACGTTGCCTATTTTCTTCGCTCCAAAGATAGTGTGGATCTGTTGGGCTGAATGGCCTATTTAAGTTACTGTATTTTCTATGTGAAGACTTGAGTTCAATTGGCATATCCATCCTAATTTGCAAACTGTTTTGCATCAAATTAATAATCTAATAATATATTAACCTTAGATTACTTAGTTACTGTTAATAAAGAAGGGTATTGGGCCTGTCCCACTTAGGCGATTATTTCGGCGACTACCAGCAAATGTCATAGTCGTAGCAGGTCGCCGAAAGACCAGCGACTGGACCCCCCTACGACAATGTCCACCACAAGCTACAACAACCTAACACATAGCCGACGTCAAGCTACGGCAAGCTACCGACAACCGGCGACCCATTAGGACGTCCACCTACGACTTCACCTACGACAACCTGCGTACACCCGTGACAAGCTACGACAAGGTAAGACAATTCAGTCGCCGGTACCTGCCGCTGGTTGGCGTAGGTTGATAGAGGTAGTCACCAATGGAAATCACCGGTCAGCACCGGCAACAACCTACGTCATCCTGGCGACAAACTACGACAGCACCTACATCAGGAGAAGTCAAGCTACGCTCATTGGCGTCAAGCCAGGAGTTGCCGACTGTCGCTGAAAAGTTTTGAATATTTCAAAATTCAGCGGCGACCAGAATAACACTACGATTCTTTGTGCGACCATACAGGCGACACCCCGGAGACCATGTAGCGACAGCCTAGTCGCCTAAAATATCGCCTGTGGGACAGGGGCATAAATCTCAATATTTTATTTATTTTTGTTTATTTAGTATTGTTATATGTTCCAAGATACAGTGAAAAGCTTTTGTTTGCTATCCAGTAAAAAAAAAGACTATATATAAATACAATCAATCTGACCACAGTGCAAAGATAAAGGTTACAACAATTACTGCAAAGATATAACATTGAAGTCAGAGATTTTAACAAAAACTATTTCACTGCCACAGTGATCATGTTGTTTTATCTGCCGGGAAACTGCAACAAAGCCTCTCAGCCAGGACATAGAGGTACGCAGGATGAAATGTGCATTACATGTACTCAGAATGTCACCTGAACGTGCATCTAAGATAGCAATGACATGGCAACCTGACAGAAGAAGGAAAAGAGGCCGACCAAAACTCACGTGGAGGCGAACATTACAGAAGGATTTGGAAGCACGGGACGCAAACCTATTGAGGGTGGAAGACATCGCACATGACCGAACAGAATGGCGAAAGCTTCCTGCCCAATGCACTCAACAGTGTGGGAGGAACTAGGTCTAAGTATTCAATTCAATTCAATTCAACTTTAATGTCATTGCACAAATACTGAGTATGGGTACAACGAAATGCAGTTTTGCGTCAGTCCGTAGTAGTAGTGCAATATAGAAATTTAAAAAAAAAGAGGATACAGAATAATCAAAAACACAGAATAATTAAACAATGGGGACAGAGGGACCGGAGAAATCTATCGGCGGGACTCCGAGTTCAGCAATGCGACGGTATGATTGTAGAAGCTGTTCCTCCTCCTACTGGTACGAGACCTGAGGCTCCTGTACCGCCTCCCTGATGGGAGGAGGACAAACAGTCCATGGTTGGGGTGGGAGGGGTCTTTAATGATCTTCCCAGCCCGTTTCAGACTCCGTTTTCGGTGGAGGGCATCCATGGCAGGGAGCGGGGCACCGATGATGTGCTGCGCAGTTTTCACCACCCGTTGTAGTGCCTTCCTGTCCGCAACAGTGCAGCTGCTGTACCATACCGTGAAGCAGGTTGTCAGGATGCTCTCGATGGTACAGCGGTAGAAGTTGGTCAGGATCTGGGGGGACAGGTGGGCTTTCTTGAGCCTCCTCAGGAAGTAAAGGCGCTGCTGTGCCTTTTTGATCAGCTTGGAGGTGTTGAGGGACCAGGACAAATCCTCCGAGATGTGTACCCCGAGGAATTTGTAGCTGGAGACGCGCTCCACCTCAGTCCCGTTTATGTGGATGGGGGTATGACTGCCCCCTCTGACCTTAGTAAGTAAGTAAGTTAGTGATCATGTTGAGTAAAAGGGGTTAAATGCCCTCTTAAATGCACATCGAATTAAGTAGGCATCAGAAACAGCAATCAATATAATATCAGATAATGGCAGTTGGGAGATTCAAGGAGAAGTTACTGCACAGATACAAATTATGATATATGTAGCCATGGGCGGAAATCGCTTTTAAAACATGTGGGGGACACAATGAGGCCTAATATCTAGGACAGGGATTAGCAACCTACAGCCCACGTGCCGGGTCCGGCCTGAAACCTGAAATCATCTGGCCGGCAGGCGTATTTTCTTTCAATTAGTTTTTGCGACTTGGGAACTGCAGCAATTCCTGAGGCATGCAGGCGACCTGGGCGCTACAGCCAGACCTACCAGCCGACCTGGGAGATATAGCCAGTCCTGGGGCATGTGAGCCGACCTGGGTGCGCAGGCGATCTGCAGATGATTGTTTAAACTGAAGATAGACACAAAAAGCTGCCGGTTCAGCAACTTGAGCACCCAGGAGCAGAAAACACTACAAAAAGTAGCAAACACTGCTCAGTCCATCATCGGCTCTGACCTCCCTACCATCGAGGGGATCTATCACAGTCACTGCCTCAAAAAGACTGGCAGCATCATCAAGGACCCACACCATCCTGGCCACACACTCATCTCCCCGCTACCTTCAGGTAGAAGGTACATGAGCCTGAAATCTGCAACATCTAGGTTCAGGAACAGCTTCTTCCCCACAGTCATCAGGCTATTCAACTCAACTGAAACAAGACTCTGAACATTAATAGATCATTATTTGTTTATTTGCACTTTATCTGTTTATTTATTCATGTGTGTATCTATATTACTAAAAGTAAGATCTTGGCTACTTCCTGTTTTTCTGTTTCATGACTTTTGAAAAAATGCTGCAACTTACGGCTGTGATTTTTGGCCATCTTACTCAGAGTCCCCCTCTACTGCGCAGGACAAGAGGATTTTTCCCATCGATGAAAAATAAAAGTGTTATTAATGTTTTTAAAATGTTGACATTCTCTCTGCTGCCCCTGCTGGTGGGAGGGGAGGGACTATAAAACCCGGAAGTGTTGTGCCTCACTCAGTCTCTGCAAGATGGAGGAAGTGAGAGGGTCATGTCTCTCTGAGCTGTGAACAACACTGAACACATGCCTACTCAACTGTGAGTGTCCTTAATGTGGTTTGAAAATGAAAATGTGGTTGCTTTGAAAGGCTGCACTGCAAATGGTTTTTGGTGGGGGTAATGGTTTTGAAATGCTGCACTGCAAATGGCTGTTGGTGGGGCAAACTGCTTTGAAATGCTGCACTGCAAATGGCAGTTGGTGGGGGTTAACTGCTTTGAAATGCTGCACTGCAAATGGCTGTTGGTGGGGGCTAACTGCTTTGAAATGCTGCACTGCAAATGGCTGTTGGTGGCGGCTAACTGCTTTGAAATGCTGCACTGCAAATAGCTGTTGGTGGCAGCTAACTGCTTTGAAATGCTGCACTGCAAATAGCTGTTGGTGGGGGCAACTGCACAACTTCCTGTTTGCACGGTATATTGATTTAAAATAAAACGCTACCACTTACGGCTGTGATTTTTGGCCATCTTACTCAGTCCCCCTCTGCTTATCAGGTGCAGAGGATTCTTCCCATCCATGAAAAATAAAAGTGTTATTAATGTTTAAAATAATGTTGAGAATCTCTCTCCTGTCAATCACGACATGAAAGCCACGCCCCTTCCGGTGGGAGGGGGAGGGATTATAAAACCCGGAAGTGTTGGTGTGGCTCAGTCTCTGCAAGATGGGGGAGGGAGCGGTCATGACTCTGTCTGAGCAGTGAATCAACTCAACACACTGAATGTCTACTGAACTGTGAGTGTGGTATTTATGTGGTGTTTTGTGTGGTTCTATGAAGGTTTCACCCTGCTTGAAATGGTATGAAACTGCATTTGTATGTGGTGGCCTTGCACCCTGCATGAAATGGTATGAAACTGCATTTGAATTTAGTGGCCTTGCACCCTGCATGAAATAGTATGAAACTGCACTTGAATTTGGTGGCCTTGCACCCTGCTTGAAATAGTAGGAAAATGGATTTGAATTTGGTGGCCTTGAACCCTGCTTGAAATGGCATTAAACAGCACTAGCATTAGGTGGCCTAGCTCCCTGCTTGAAGTGGCATGAAACTGCACTTGATTTTAGTGGCCCTGTACCCTGCTTGAAGTGGTAAGAAACTGCACTTGTGTTTGATGGCCCCGCACCCTGCTGGAAATGGTATGAAACTGCACTTGAATTCGGTGGCCTTGCACCCTGCTTGGTGGTCGGAAACTGCACTTGTATTCGGTGGCCTTGCACCCTGTTTGAAGTGGTAAGAAACTGCACTTAAATTCGGTGGCCTTGCACCCTGCTTGGTAGGAAACTACACCTGAATTTGGTGGCCTTGCGCCCTGCTTGAAGTGGTATGAAACTGCACTTGAATTTGGTGGCCTTGCACCCTGCTTGAAATGGTAGGAAACTGCATTTGAATTTTGTGGCCTTGCACCCTGCTTGAAATGGAATTTCAAGGAATAGCCGGGTCCCACAGTCTAGTATACTTATAGAATGGTATATGGACACACTGATCTGTTCTGTATTCATGTCTTGTGCTGAAGCAAAGCAAGAATTTCATTGTCCTATCTGGGACACATGACAATAAACTCTCTTGAATCTTGAAAAAGCTGCAGTAACTCAGTGGACAGGCAGCATCTCTGGAGAGATGGGTCGAGACCCATCTGAGAAACATAGAAACATGGAAAATAGGTGCAGTAGTAGGCCATTCGGCCATTCGATCATATTCTATATGATCATGGCTGATCATTCAAAATCAGTACCCTGTTCCTGCTTTTTTCCCATTTCCCTTTATTCCTTTAACCTTAAGAGCTAAATATAACTCTCTCATGAAAACCTCCTGTGAATTGGCCTCCACTGCCTTCTGTGGCAGAGCATTCCACAGATTAACAACTCTCTGTGTGAAAACGTTTTTCCTCATCTCTGTCCTAAATGGCCTACCCTTATTAAACTGTGACGCCTCTTTCTGATCTCCCCAACATCGGAAACATTTTTCCTTCAGATGACATTACGAATTATGATATGTTATAAAAACTGAAAACACTAACCCAAAATGATATGTTATACATTGCCATACTCAAACAGGCATGCATGTCGCGGGAACATAGAGGTGAGAGGTTGTTGCCTGCTCATGTCTTGTCACTCCTGGTCTGCACTCTTGGCTTATTTCTCTCCCAGAAAAGTATTTAGTCTCAATGCATTAGGCGACAGTGCCTAAAAACCATCATGTTCCGATCAGCACTTGCTGTCAACAGAATACTTCGCTCCTGCTGGGCTGTGGTTCCTGGTGCCAGCGGGCCTCCGGATTTGAGCTCCCAACTTTGACTCCACGCAGAGTCCCTGCTGCTAATTTAATGTCGATACTGGGAGAGGAGTCTTGCCAGATGGGGGCAAGACCACAGCTGACCATGAGTGCACTGGCTGACCTGAGGGAGATTGGAGAAGTGTGTTACTGCACAGAAGGTGGCCATTTGGCCCTTTAAGTCTATGCTGGTGATGTTTACGAATGCACGCTGACACAAAGATGGCAGGTTTCATGGATAAACGGTTAACGTTGTCAGATCTCATCCTGCAAGATATGATATAAGATACTGTGTTATTGTTATATCATAATAATAAAATAATAATAATAATAATAATAATAACAATGCCTCAGAAAGACAATTAATAGACCATTATCCTCAATAAAGGACATTATTATTTATATTATTATATGTTATATATAATATAATCATTATTAATCATAAGGATTTAATAATAAGATTAAAAAAACAATAATAAGAAGAAGAAACAGATGCTGTTAAGATGGACACAAAATGGTGGAGTAACCTTGTGGGTCAGGCAGCATCTCTGGAGAAAATGGATTAGATTCTGACCTTACACGTCACCAATCCATTTTCACCAGAGACAGTGCCTCACCCAGCTCCACACTTACTGCAGCATTTTGTGTCTATCTTCAGTAATTCAATATTAGATGGACGCATAGAACAAGTTAATTGTGTTGCCCAACACCTATCTTAGTCAATACTTTTAATGGAATTGAAAATGGGAAGAAATGTTTACTGGTGTTTAACAAATGGCTAACAAATGTGTTGCATCATTTTAACTGATGACCAGATGTTCTGATTATAATCAACAGCGAACAATTGTTTGCCTTTCAGTAAGTTTGAAAGAGGTGTGTGAAGGTCAGATGATGGGTGTCTGATCATAGCATCGCTGTACCACATTATATTACTCTCTTTTCATTGGTAGATTTTAATATAGTCATGGAGTGATACAGCATGGAAACAGCCACTTCAGCCCAACTTGCCCACACCGACCAACATGTCTCTTCTACAATAATTCCACTTGCCTGCATTTAGCTCATATCCCTCTGAACCTGTCCTATCCATGTACCTGTCTAATTGCCTCTTAAATGTTGCGATAGTCCCTGCCTCCAACCTCCACCGGAAGATTGTTTCATACACCCATCAACCTTTGTGTGAAAAAGTTACCACACAGATTCCTATAAATTCTTTCTCCCTTCACCTTAAAACTATGCCCACTGATTCTCTATTTCCCTACTCTGGGCAAGAAGCTCTATGCGTCTGCCCGATCTATTCCTCTCATGATTTTATATGCATCTAGAATATCGTCCCTCATCCTCCTCTGCTCCAATCACAACCTGCTCAACCTCTCCCTATAGTTCAGATCTTTGAGTCCTGACAACATCCTTGTAAATCTTCTCTGTACCCTTTCCATCTTAACATCTTTCCGATAACATGGCCTGGAAACAATACTCTAAATGCGGCCACACCAATGTCTTAGATAACTGCAATATGACCTCTCAACTTCTATATGTCTTTAATACAATTTAATCTTCTCAAATATTGTACTTTTGTAATTATTGAAGTGATTTTGTTTAGTTGTTCTACGTGTTTGCCTCACAGAGATATTTAAAAACTGTCCAATAGTTTTTGAGCACCAGGACTTGCCCTGGGGTCGCTCCCGTGAGGGGGGTCCGGCTCGGGGCTGGAACGGCGCTCCCGTGAGGGGCTGTGACGCTCCCGTGAGGGCGGCCTGGCGTGGGGCTGAGACTCTCCCTTGAGGCGCTGTGGCGCTCCCGTCGGAGCAGCCCAGCTCGAGGGTGGAATGGAGCTCCCATCGGAGCGGCCCAGCTCGGGGGAGGTACGGCGCTCCCGTCGGAGCGGCCCAGCTCGAGGGTGGTATGGCGCTCCCGTCGGAGCGGCCCAGCCCGAGGGTGGAACAGCACTCACGTGAGGGCGGCCTGGCGCGGGGCTGAGACTCTCCCGTGAGGGGCTGTGGCGCTCCCGTCGGAGCGACCCAGCTCGGGGGAGGTACGGCGCTCCCGTCGGAGTGGCCCAGCCCGGGGGAGGTACGGCGCTCCCGTCGGAGCGGCCCAGCTCGAGGGTGGTATGGCGCTCCCGTCGGAGCGGCCCAGCCCGGGGCTGGAACGGTGCTCCGGTGGCTGGGACGGCGTTCTGGCGGCGGTGAGCTGAGTCCGGGGTTCAGCCGCGGGCCAGCGGCTGCATACGCTGGACTGGAGGGCGGCAGCTTCGACCACCCCGGGCTGCGGTGTTTGAGCCGGCCCGTTTGCGGGGTTCGGTGAGCCGCGGGACTGGTTGTGCCATCGCCCGGTGGGGAATCGCCTCAACGCAGAGGGAGAAGAGGAGGGTAGAGACTGCAGCCCTAAGATTTTTGCCTGCACCACAGTGAGGAGGTGTTTGGAGAACTCACTGTGGTGGTGTTAATTTGTGTTTAGTGTTGTTTATTATTGTATTATTGTATGTATGACTGCAGGCACGAAATTTCGTTCAGACCGTAAGGTCTGAATGACAATAAAGGTAATTCTAGTTTAATTTAGAGATACAGTGCGGAAACAGGCCCTTTGGCCCACCGAGTCCACGCCGACCAGCAATCTCCACACATTAGCACCATCCTACACACACGTGACAATTTACATTTATACCAAGTAAACTATAACCTACAAACCAATACGTCTTTGGAGTGCGGAAGGAAACCGAAGATCTTGGAAAAACCCACGCAGATCACAGGGAGAATGTACAAACTCCACACAGACAGCACCCATAGTCAGGATCGAACCTGGGTCTATGGCAGTGTAATGGCCCTGTTCCTTGGCATGAGTTCATTCCAAGAGCTCTCCCGAGTTTTAAGCACGGAGAATGAACATACCGGGTACGTCGGTCTCTTAGTGGCTAACGTCTCTTAGACGCTAACGGCAGATACTCGGGAAGACTCGCTAACGGCAGGTAAGCTCGGGAAGACTCGTGAAGATTTTTCAACATGTTGACAAATGTCCACGAGAGCCCCGTGTACCGATGAGCGGCCATTGCCGTAAATCTCCGAGTTCGAATCAGGGCAAACTCGGGAGAACTCTTGGAATGAACTCGTTCCGTGGGACAGCGCCATTAGGCAGCAACTTTACCACTGCACCACTGTGCCGCCCCTTTTACCCCCCCCCCTCTTTTTTTGGGGTTGCCTGATAAACTCACCCTGTCCATATACCTCCTCCTTCACATCCATCCAGGAACCTCAGCAGCTTTTTCATGTGAGACGATGTTGATATGCGTCTCTTTCAATCTCAGCTACTGCATTTGATGTTCCCGATGTGGCCTCCATTACATCGGCAAGACCAAGTGTATATTCAGCAACCTTTTCACCAAACACTTGGACTCGGTCCACCTGGATCTCCTGGTTGCTAACCATTATAGAAACATAGAAACATAGAACATAGGTGCAGGAGTAGGTCATTCGGCCCTTCGAGCCTGCACCGCCATTCAATATGATCATAACCATATAACCATATAACAATTACAGCACGGAAACAGGCCATCTCGGCCCTACAAGTCCGTGCCGAACAACTTTTTTCCCTTAGTCCCACCTGCCTGCACTCATACCATAACCCTCCATTCCCTTCTCATCCATATGCCTATCCAATTTATTTTTAAATGATACCAACGAACCTGCCGCCACCACTTCCACTGGAAGCTCATTCCACACCGCTACCACTCTCTGAGTAAAGAAGTTCCCCCTCATGTTACCCCTAAACTTCTGTCCCTTAATTCTGAAGTCATGTCCTCTTGTTTGAATCTTCCCTATTCTCAAAGGGAAAAGCTTGATCACATCAACTCTGTCTATCCCTCTCATCATTATCATGGCTGATCATCCAACTCAGTATCCTGTACCTGCCTTCTCTCCCTGATCCCTTTAGCCACAAGGGTCACATCTAACTCCCTCTTAAATATAGCCAATGAACTGGCCTCAACTACCTTCTGTGGCAGAGAATTCTAGAGATTCACCACTCTCTGTGTGAAAAATGTTCCCTCCCCCCCAATCCCCCTTCGCATTCCCGCACTGACCTTTCTGTCCAGGGCCTCCTCCATTGCCGGAGAGAGGCCACACACAAATGGAGGAACAGCACCTCATATTCCGCTTAAGTCTGAGTATAAGTGCGACAACAACTCGTGGAAGCCCTCACTCTGGTTTCCTGGCCCAACTTATAAGATCATAAGAACTAGCCAGTGATAGTTGCCAAGTAGGCCATTCGGCCCTTTGAGCCAACACCGCCATTCAATATGATCATGGCTGATCAACCAAAATCAATACCTCGTTTCCCTTGATTTCCTTAGCCCAAAGAGGTAAGTTGTGAAAACGACAGATCAAAGCGGATGATGATAAGGAAATGTAGAATGGTTCATTGCTGGCTGAGTGGAAGGTGACAACATGGCATACTATCAGTAATATTTTATCAGGAGGACAGTGGTTGAATGTTTCACCATATGACCCACAATCTCTCACCCCGCCCTCCTGTCGGTCAAATAAACGCACTTTATTCCCCATCCCCATATGTTTAGAATTAATTAAAACACAGGCAACAAAAAAGAAAGTCGATTTCGCCAATAATTCTTCTCTTCGGTTCTTCCAAGGAGCATTACTCCATTACTATGGAGACATGATAAGTGACCTTGAGAATCTCTATGCTATCTAATGTTTTGAATTCCCGCTCAGATTGTTTGAATTCCAGTCTGGAAGCATATGGCATTACGTCAATAAGTCATTATGTCAACACATTAGCTCTTAGATTCATGTTTACTCAGGTTTCCCTGTGCATTGGCTTTCGAAGCTTCCAATCCTTGTTATTCAGCTTAACGCAGGTGGCGACCTTGCCCAATTGTTCCAGGTTTCCAAGCTTCCGTTTTGGAATAGTTTTTACGTTAATGTCATGGCAACTTCAAACTATTCCAAGCTTCAGCTTTCCATTGCCATTACTACACAGGCAGGGAGGAATGATCGTACACAGAAGATAAAATAAACGGATCCTCCAGTCGTTCTTTCCAGTTTAATTGATTCTTTATTGAAGTAGTTGTACAGACACAGAAGTAAACATACCAGATCCCCTTTATTCTTATACAAATCGTAGCCTTCAAGTTCAAGTTCAAGTTCACATTTATTGCCATATACACCAATTAAGGTACAGTGGAAATTGATTTACTATGCAGCCACACAATTAAAAAGAGCACAATACTCAATAGAATATAACATGAACATCCACCACAGTGGAATCAACATTCTTCACAGTGATGGAAGGTAATAACGTTCAGTCAGCCCTCCTCCTTTGTTAGAAACTTAGAAACATAGAAAAATAGGTGCAGGAGGAGGCTATTCGACCCTTCAAGCCAGCACCGCCATTCATTGTGATCATGGCTGATTGTCCCCAATCAATAACCCATGCCTACCTTCTCCCCATATCCCTTGATTCCACTAGCCCCTAGAGCTCAATCTAACTCTCTCTTAAATCCATCCAGTGATTTGGCTTCCACTGCCCCATGAGGCAGGGAATTCCACAAATTCACAACTCTCTATGTGAAAACGTTTTTTCTCACCTTAGTCTTAAATGACCTCCCCTTTATTCTAAGACTGTGGCCCCTGATTTTGGACTCGCCCAACATTGGGAACATTTTTCCTGTATCTAGCTTGTCCAGTCCTTTTATCTATATTACTAAAAGTAAGATCTTGACCACTTCCAGTTTTTCTGTTTCATGATTTTAGAAAAAACACTGCCACCTACGGCTGTGATTTTTGGCCATCTTACTCAGAGTCCCCCTCCGCTGAGCAGGACAAGAGTATTTTTCCCATTTATGAAAAATAAAAGAGTTATTAATGTTTAAAAAAAGGTTGAGATTCTCTCTGCTGCCCCTGCTGGTGGGAGGGGGGAGGGACTATAAAACCCAGAAGTGTCTGTGGAATTCTGTGGTTTTCTGGATGCTTTTAAGAGAGAGCTAGATAGGGCTCTTAAAAATAGCAGCGTCAGGGGATATGGGGAGAAGGCAGAAATAGGGTACTGATTGGGAAAGATCAGCCATGATCGCATTGAATGGCGGTGCTGGCTCGAAGGGCCATACGGCCTACTCCTGCACCTATTGTCTATTGTCTATTGTCTATTGTTGTGCCTCAGTCAGTCTCTGCAAGATGGGGAAGTGAGAGGATCACGTCTCTCATTCTGAGCTGTGAATAACGCTAAACACATGTCTACTAAACTGTGAGTGTGTTTTTATTGACCTTGAGTGCCCTTAATGTTTGGGTTGAAGTAAAAGGTCTGCAAATGGTTGCTGGGGGAGGGGGGGGGGGGGGGGGGGGTGTTGGGTTGAAGTAAACGTTCTACAGCTGGCTGCTGGGGGGGGGGGGGGGGGGTTGGGTTGATGTAAAAGCTCTGCAAATGGTTGCTGGGGGTGGTTTTGGTTGAAGTAAAGCGCTACAAATGGTTGCTGAGGGGGGGGGGGAGGTTTGGGTAGAAGTAAAAGGTCTGCAAATGGTTGCTGGGGGGGGGTGGGTTGAAGTAAAAGCTCTGCAAATGGTTGCTGGGGGGGTTGGGTTGAAGTAAAATCACTGCAAATGGTTGTGGGGGGTGTGGGTTGGGTTGAATTAAAAGCACTGCAAATGGTTGCGGGGGGTAGAGGGGGGTTGGGTTGAAATAAAACCCTGCAAATGGTTGCTAGGGGGCCCACTTACATCTGTGATTTTTGGCCATCTTACTCAGTCCATCTCCGCTCATCAGGTGTAAAGGATCCTTCCCATCAATGAAAAATAAAAGTGTTATTCGTATTTAAAAATTGTTGAGAATTTCACTCCTGTCAATCACGCCATGAAGGCCACACCTTTTCCAGTGGGAGTAAGGAGGGATTATAAAACCCGGAAGTGTGGGTGTGGCTCAGTCTCTGCATGATGGGGAAGGGAGAGGTCACGACTCTGTCTGTGCTGTGAATGAACTTAACACACTGAATGTCTACTGAACTGTGAGTGTGGTGTTTTGTGCGGTTTTATGGTGGTTTCACCCTGCTTGAAATGGTATGAAACTGCATTTGAAAGTGTTGGCCTTGCACCCGGCTTGAAGTGGTATGAAACTGCTCTTGAATTTGGTGGCCTTGACCCCTGCTTGAAGTTGTATTAAACTGCACTTGAATTTGGTGGGCTTGCACCCTGCTTAAAGTGGTATGAAACTGCACTTGAATTAGGTGGCCTTGCACCCTGCTTGAAGTGGTATGAAACTGCGCTTGAGTTTGGTGGACTTGGATCCTGCTTGAAGTGGTATGAAACTGCACTTCAATTTGGTTGTCTTGCACCCTACTTGAAGTGGTATGAAACTGCACGAATGGTGGCCTTGCATCCTGCTTGAAATAGTAGGAAAATGGATTTGAATTTGATGGCCTTGCACCCTGCTTGAAATGGAATTTCAAGGAATAGCCGTGAGTCAACTGCCAGCCCACCAGCCGTGAGTGAGCTGCTAGCGCATCAGGCTTGAGTGACTGAGCTGCCACCCCAAGGATCCATTTGGCCCACAATGTCCATACTAGCCCTCTGGAGACCAGTCCCTTCAGCACACTACTATACCTGTGCTCCAGAAGGCCCCCTCGACCCCCACTGGCCACCAATATTGGAATTGGTGGAGAGGTGCAATATTGCGTTGGGGGACCAGCCCTCCTGTGTGAACATGGGACCCAACGGGTCCCACTTAGTCTAGCAATTTTATATGTTTCTATAAGATAGCCCCTCATCCTTCCAAACTCCAGTGAATACAAGCCTAGTCTTTTCAATCTTTCCTCATATGACAGTCCTGCCATCCCAGGGATCAATCTCGTGAGCCTATGCTGCACTGCCTCAATCACAAGGATGTCCTCCTCAAATTGACCAAAACTGTACACAATACTCCAGATGTGGTCTTACCAGAGTCCGACACAACTGCAGAAGAACCTCTTTACTCCTATACTGAAATCCTCTTGTTATGAAGGCCAACATTCCATTAGCTTTCTTCACTGCCTGCTGTACCTGCACGCCAACTTTCAGTGACCGGTGTACAAGGACACCCAGGTCTCTCTGTACCTCCCCCTTACCTAACCTAACCCCATTGAGATAATAATCTGCCCCCTTGTTTTTGCCGCCAAGGTGGTTCATCCGTGGTCTGGGCCAAGAACCCTCTGCAGTCGCTGCTACGGATGGCCCGATGTAGTCTGTTCTTAATATCTGTTCTGGGTAAAAACTGTATTCTTTCTCCTGTGCTTGCTCCAGTCCCTGTGACTACGCTATAAGTAACGTTCATCTACGAATCAAAACCCACCCCCAAGCATTCAAAGTAATTCTGCAAGAAATATCTAGACAAATTAATAAAATATGCTAACAGTTACTAGCCTAAGCAAGAATGGTTCAAACAAGGGAATAGAATCTTAAAGTTGGTTCATTATGTCACAACTTTATAAAACACTTGTTATACTGCACTCAGAGTTTTGTGTGCAGTTCCGGTCACCTATACATAGGAGGGATTTAGTTGCACTGGAGAGATTACAGAGGACATTCACCAGGATGTTGCCTGGATCGGGGGACTTTAGTTAAAATGGGAATTTCCATTAACATGGTTTGTTTTTCCTGGACAAAAGGGACTCTGGGGTAAACTGAACGAGCTATGTAAAATTACAAGAGGTCATAGAAACATAGAAACATAGATAATAGGTGCAGTAGTAGGCCGTTCGGCCTTTGGAGCCAGCACCGCCATTCAATATGATCATAACAGTTATAATGGGTGACTTCGATCTACATATAGATTGGGTGAATCAAATTGGCAAGGTGCTGAGGAAGAGGATTTCTTGGAATGTATGCGGGATAGTTTTCTAAACCAACATGTAGTGGAACCAACGAGAGAG